>NW_008686276.1:35175-51047 GCF_000695815.1 Acanthisitta chloris
TGCTGGGGCAATGTCAGACTGACACTGGGAACAGGAGAGAGCCCAGAAACCTCAGGATGAACTCACCAAGTGGTCAGTTCCTCCACCCCAAACTAGAAGAGCTTTTTATAAATGCAAAAAATAAATCATACTAATAGAGAGAGAAGGGAAAATGCCTCAAAGGAGCCACTCGACACACCAATTTCTGGACAGAAATGCACTGTGTGCTGCAATCTGACTTAAGTCACAGCATGGGACTATGTTGGGTTTCTTTCTTAAGCTCAAATAACAGCATTGCACCAAGGGTTGAAAGAGAAATGGAAACACTTTTTACCTACCAAAACATGGAGTTCACTGCTGTGTTTCCCCTGCCACAGCTGAAGGCATCACTAACACCTAAAACAGAGCAAAGAGCTGCACTTGCATCTTAAATGTCTAGGATAAGGTGCAGAGATCAGTGCAGATTATATCAGCTCTCATGGGCTGTATTCCAAAGCAACCATAGAACTTCAGCCTGAGGAAATCCCTTTTCCATACCCAATAAATAAGCATTGGGCAAATATTGTTTGCTAACATGGATTTAAGGTGGACAAGGAAAACAGCACCTTTGGGGCAGGGGGGAGTGGGTGCTCAGTGCTGAGTGTTAGGGGGTGCAGAGCCGGGGCCAGAGCTCTCTGGCCTTCACCAGCATCTTCCTGGGAATGAACCTCCCACTGCCACACTCTGGCACTGCACAGGGACTTTGGACAAGGGATGGAGTGACAGGACAAGGGGAAATAGCTTCACATTGCCAGAGGTCAGGGTGGGATGGAAGAAATTCCTCCCTGTGAGGTGCTGAGGCTCTGGCACAGGGTGCCCAGAGCAGCTGTGGCTGCTCCATCCCTGGAGTGTTCCAGGCCAGGTTGGATGGGGCTTGGAGCAATGTGGGCTAGAGGAAGGTGTCCCTGCTCAAGGCAGGAGGTGGAACAAGAAGAGCTTTAAGGTCCTTCCAACCTAAACCATCCCATATTTCTAGCAGACAGGTGACAGCGCATCAAAACTGCTGGTGATCATATCACAGAAGACACTGAGACCTTGCAGGCTCTTTCCTCTCTGCCAGAAACCCTTATATCCCCAGCAGTTTTACCCTAATTCCAGACAAAAAATTCAAGCTGCTCACCAACTGGAATATGACTCCATAAAACCAGTGGCCAAGCTTGGGACTTCCATGGTGGAGAAGGGAACAGCAGTGCACCCCCCCTGGCTCCATCCCCAGCTCCTGAGCAATGCTCCCTGCAACAGGGAATCTGCCTGGCTCCAAAGAATCTTCCAGCACACACTCAGCTCATCATTAACCTCCTGTGCAGCAGAGGAGCTGTGGGAGCTCAGCAGGGCAAGGAACCCCCAGCACCTCACACTCCACATCACCCCCAGCACATAGTGAGGCTACAGGAGACTCTTCACATATTTCAGTGACTGTTTTGGCCCAAGGCAAAAGGAAAAGATGCAGGAAGGAGAGCAAACAAGGAGAGATGCAGAAGCAGGAGGAACAAACCAAGAAAACATCTCTCTGAGTGCAGATCACTTCAATAGCAGCAGCTGCAGGTACCCAGAGAGCAACAGCCATTGCTGCTGAAGTGCTGCAACTGCACTGAGCAAACCCATCACAGCCTCTGTCTGCTTAATAAATAGTCTTTATCAGCTCTGCCTTCAGCCTGGGCTGGAGATTTGCTCATATAATCAGATTTCCAAAACAGATGATATGGTACCTGCTTGAAAACTACACAGGGTTCGATGCATTTCTTTCTTTCAAGCACACTCAGAAGAGCTTGAAATTTCTGCTAAAACTGGGAAGGGAAAGATACTAATCCAGAGAGGAGAAACAAAGTGAACCGGAGAGGGGAAACAAAGTGAACCAGAGAGGGGAAACAAAGTGAACCAGAGAGGGGAAACAAAGTGAACCAGAGAGGGGAAACAAAGTGAACCAGAGAGGGGAAACAAAGTGAACCAGAGAGGGGAAACAAAGTGAACCAGAGAGGGGAAACAAAGTGAACCAGAGAGGGGAAACAAAGTGAACCAGAGAGGGGAAACAAAGTGAACCAGAGAGGGGAAACAAAGTGAAGCAAGAGGGGAAACAAAGCAAGGGAGATAGCGGAGAAACAAAATAAACCAGAGAGGGGAAACAAAGCAAGGGAGATAGCAAGATCCGGGAGGTAAAAATCACAACCCAGACTTCTTTGAGGCTGTAGCTTTGCTCTGAAGCTGGCCAGGCAAAACCATATACTAATCAATACTGTTTGAGGCAGATTATATCTCCTGGTTCATTTGCTGCTCTTTATACCATTCCTCCAACAACTCACAATCCTTTGCAAATGAGATCTACTGTCACAAAGACTAATTCCTGAAGAACTTCCCTAGGACTCAGGCAAAGGGAGGTGCAATGAAGTGCTGCTGCAGACTGCAGCAAAACGTGGCTCTCTCCATCCCTTCATGGTCTGAGGAGCCTCTGGCTCCCTATGCACAGCCAACAGCAGCTTGGGGACTGCTCTGCTCTGGGGAGCAGTGTCAGGTGAGACTCAGGACATTCAGAAACAACCAGAGCCATCCCCTCTGTGCCTCAGCTCCATTTAGCTGTGCCTGCACAGCACAGAGCTCTCCCACAGAGCTCTTACTTGGCCATCCAAAACAGTGCCTAAACCTCCTGTGAGAGATGTCCAGCAAAACCACCTCCTACTCTCTGCAAATTGTTGGGAAGAGTCATATTAAACCCTCCTGCCAACAGTCTCTCTTCTCCTGGCTGGAACTCAACTGGATCAACTGGCCCTAAGTGCTTTGGAGAACCACCTGCAGTGGGAAAAGGAGAGCTGGGAACATAAGGGAGAGTTTGGATCCCACAGAGTGACTTCTGCTGCTCTTATTCCAAGAGGTTTCCTTATGTTTCATAAGGAAAGGAGGACAGTTAATACTGCCAGTGGTTGCTTCTTGCTGTCATATCCAAACTCACTCTATATGCTTCTCTCCACATTCTTGCATCCAGCAAAAATAATTTCCTTGGATAAAATTTTAAAATCTTGTTAAAAACAATGATCAATTCATTAAATAAGTGAAAACCAAAGCCCCACTTAGTGCAGCTCCCTGGCTCCAGGACAGTCTTGACTCACATGCAATTTATCATCAGGTTAGCAAAGGTGAAAATGTTAAATTCAGTGGCACTGACCCTAACTCCCAAATTCTGGTGGATGCATTGGGATTTTTGCCTGCAAGAGGAGCTCAAGTGAAATTCCAGCCCTCCTGCTAACAGTGAGAGATGACTCCCAGGGCTCAGCCTGGTACTGTTGGGGTGTTTTCTGGGTTACCTTCACTGAGGTTTCACTGCAGATGGCCACTCGTGCCTAGCTATTTCAGGGGAGGATTTCAGCTCTGCTGCACAGTATTTGCTGCAGACAAATTGTCTCTCTGGCCTTTCCTGCCTTTATTTGGCAGAATCAGAACTCACCGTTAAATAGCAAAATTACCCTGATATTGCATCAGGTTTCTCCAATCATTTAAAAGTGGTGGTTGATCTAAGCAGCTCAAACCCTGTCACAGCTGCCTGGGACAGAAGATGTGCTGGAGATAGTACTCAGGGATATCCTGTTTCCATGGTAAATCAAGATGAACAGGAGGAAGGCAAGAGAGTTAAATCTACAGAAGAAAAACATTCTGGAGAAAGGAACAGGAACTGCACAGAATTAGGCTCATTAAGCTGTGAGTGTGTGTAACAATAAATCCAATCTCTCTGGTGGGGCATGGGGAGGGTGGCCTGGCTGGCTCCAGCCCTTCATGGGAGTGTGGGCAACAGGTCAAGGGAGGTGGTTCTCCCTGTTTGCTCTGCTCTGGTGAGACCCACCTGCAATACTGCACACAGTTCTGGTGTCCTCAGCATAAGAAGCAGATTTGCCACATCTTAGTGACTTACCCATTTAGTGACTTAGTTACTAAGAGCACTGGAGCATCTCCCTGTGAGGACAGGCTGAGAGAGTTGGGGCTGTTCAACCTGGAGAAGAGAAGGTTGTGTGGAGACCTCAGAGCAACTCTTCAATCTCTGAAGGGGCTACAAGGAGCCAGAGAAGGACTGTTTGCTAGGAACTGCAGTGATAGGACAAGGGGTAATGGGTTCAAACTGAAGGAGGGGAAGTTTAGGTTAGATATTAGAAAAGAGTTTTTTACTCTAAGGTGGTGAGACACTGGCACAGGTTGCCCAGGGACATGGTGACTGCCCCAACCCTGGCAGTGTTCAAGGCCAGGCTGGATGAGCCTTGAGCAACCTGATCTAGTGAGGAGGTGTCTCTGCCCAGGGCAGGGGTTGGGACTGGATGATTTGCAAGGTCCATTCCAACCCCTAAATTCTATGATTCCATTTGTTATAAAATTTGCAATTCCCAGTCATCCTAAAGAGTCAGTTAGTTGTGCTTCCCAGCCAGGAGAGTGCACTGCTTGAGTGACCTGGTGCTGGAGCTCTCAGGACCTGGAGGACCACGTGCCACCACACTGAGGCCACTCGTGGCTCAAGGAGCAGCATCAGCACTTCAGCTTTACAGCACTGGCACCAGCACAGCACATAGAAGGCAATTAAAAGGTTCCCAGCACTCCACAGGAGCCTGGTGCTCATTAGAAACCTCTCCCTAAAGCCTTGATGCATAGTGATGACACAGTGAAACTTTTGAAAGGTAAAAATGAGGAGCCTCTAAAGGGATGTTCTAGTCCTTGAAAGAGAGTTTCAAAGCCCTTCAAGGTAGCACTGCCAGGCTGAACAGGTGATACAAACCAATGTTTGGGACAAATACAATGGATTATACTTCACAAAGTGCCTTTTGGTGCAAGTTTTCAGCTACTCAAAGAATGGTTTTCCTCAAATCTAAATGAAACATAAGAAACAAAAACAAGGCCAAGGAACTATGAGGCCACAGGCAGCTTTCAATGTGCTTAAATCCAAATGGATTTAGGCTGTTCATTAAGCTAAAAGCTCTTTATGGACAATTTCCTCTAGTTGTCGCAAGAGCACAATCCCCAAAGGGAAAAGAAGAATAAGACCATGCACAACAAATATGGGATGAAGCATTTCTGTGGCTTCATTAAAGATCTATCTCCCTTCTGGAAGTGGTGGCTGATTGCAGCTGGAGCTTCTGACATGTTGGGAAAACCCTAGAAAACCTCTCAGAATTGGTCTGAAATGACAAATATCTCAAGGAGGTTCTGCCTGTGTCTTTCCAGAAGCCAAGACCTGATGTCAGTGAGGAATGGCAACCAACAGAACCAATCTGCTCCCCAGAAAGGTTCAGACTTACTCTGTGTTAAATACTCTTGGTATTGGCACTTGAAATCCACTTCTAGAAACCTGTTACTCCTGTCCCTAAATCTACCTGAGGCTGAGCAGCTTCCCAAACACCCAAAGTCCAAGGATAGGATCAGACTGACCATTTTGTCCTGGCTCAGGACCAGACAAGCCCCATGGCAATACCTGTGCTAGCACTCATCAGCTTCAAAACATGATATCCTGAAAAAAAATTAGGAATTTTGGACAATTCCTTAAATGTTTCCATCATGTTCTTGACTACTTTTTCTCCAAGTAACTCCTTTTATGAGTTAGCATATCTTACACAGAAAATACTGTTCCATCTTTCTCAGGTGAGGCTTGGATTGCCCTCACATCATCTCCCAAGATTTCAGATCCCCAGCTTTGGCCCTGATCCAGAGGGGAGCAGGGACCAGCTCCTCTCAGAGCTCAATCATGGCTCCAATTTTCTCATCAGTTTCAGAAAAGGCAGCTCATTTTTCAAAGGCTTCAAAGGTCTCCCAAACTCAACCACTCCGGCAAAATGAGAGATAATCTACAAAAATCACCCTGAATTTCCTGTAAATTCTCATCATTAGGACACTTATCTATTTTTATGCTGCTTTAACACATCTATTTGTTTCAGGTGAACGACAATTGGGATTTTTACCACCATTATTTGGTGGAGAGGCTGCAGGAGAGGTGAGGAAAACACAGTGCTGAGCAGTGCCTTAAGAATCATTTCTGGCTGAGACACAGAGTCACTACCTGTGATGTTCTTACTCAAAGCTCCTTGTATTCTCTGTTCATTTTCCTTTGGCAATGTCACTTGTGATAACAGGCCCAGAACCAGGTTGACCTACATAATAATCCTTCTAGTACAGAAAGCACACAGTGCCTTGCACTATTTTTGGAGGACATAAATGGGAACATCTATGGTTTGCTTGGTTATCGTGTCCCTCTGGAGCTATAAAAATCAAATTGGAACAAATGGCCCAGACTTGGCCAATTCACCAGCCAAACCCACAGATCTCTTCTTCTACAGAAGGACACAGCAGTGAAAAATAGTGTTATTATTTCATAATGAGGCATAAATCTTACTGCTCTACACTCACGTGGCACTGGAGAACCTCAGTCTCCAGGGTCAGTATTGCTGGCCTAGGGGAAAAGGAGGAGATAGAGCTTCTCTTTCTCTCCCTGTCAATGCTTATCAATGTAGCAGAAGGCAACAACATGGTAAGATAGGACAACAGATGCAACAAAATAATTCCAAGCCTTTTTCCTATTATTCTGTTCCCCTCTAATTGTCCTAGATTAACCCTGCCAAGTGACAGATCTTGTGTGCCTTCCTGGCTCTCTCTCTGTGCCTGAGATTTACCAGCAGCCTCACCTGCTGCTATCCTCCCAGCACACACAGCCTCTGCTGCCAGGCCCTGCTTTCAATCAGCAGGGCAGAAACAGAAGAAAACCTTAGGTTGTTTGGCTGATTCACATCTGAGTTTAGCAAGGCACAAAAGTTGCACAGAGAGCTCTGCAGGCAAGCCCAGAACACACTGTTTGCCAGCCACATCCACAGCTTTATTTCACAGCATCCTCCCCCCAGACTCCTATTTCCATAGAGACACAGAACAAGAGTTGCATCATGGTGAGGAGCAAACAGACAAGGTGAAGCTACTCCTTGCCCTGGGCAGCCAGAGCACATCCCTGTGGAGCTGTGCTGGGCAGAGCCAGGGCAGAAGGGATTCTGCAGCCCTGTGGGAGAGCAATATACTCCTGAGAAATGAGCCCAAATTGCAGGTTTAAGGCCAGGGACAGCCTGGCAAGGAGTCTCTCTCCTGTGTAGCTCACTGCCTGTACTCCTTATTCAGTGCCATTTGAAGCCTTGCAGCTGTGACCCCCAACTGTACTAGTTCTGAGCACCAGGAATCATCTCCTCACATTGGTTCAGCTCCATCCTCTGCCCACCTGGAGGTGTGAAGGTGAGCTGTGCTCCTGTGCCAGTCTCAGCATGGCCACTCTCTTTTAAGAGTAGGTAAAACTGGAGCGCTGCAGCAGGACCATGAGAGGAGCAGTATGGGGGTAGACAGCTCATCCAGAGAGCAGGAGCTGCTTGAAATAACAAGACACATCACAAAGAAGGTCATCTCCCCATGGGGTGTCCCCCAAAGCCTCCTCCAGCCATCAGTCCCTTTCCATCCCTATGCTCCAAGAGCAGAATAGAGAGTGAAATGTCACAGGAGATAAAGCTCCAGTTACACACACAAGATGTGAATGCTGACCCAGGAGCTCACTCCTGCCTTCCAGCACTTTGTCTCTCTCCAACCTATTGGTATTCAGCTCATGACTCAATGAACATTTTGAGGTTCAGAAGCTTAGGTGTATCTGGGTATTAAGGAAATACTGTTCTGGGGCAAACCAAACCCTTAACATGGTCAGACAAGTAATTACTGGGGAGGTAAGACAACAGAAAACCAAATCTTGAAACACAAATTACTGAAGAGCTTAAACCCTGGTGTTCTGCAAATATTCTGACTTGATGCAAACCTGGAGGCTGCAAAAATAAATGTATCCTGTTGCTGGGGGAGCAAGAAATGGCACCAGACACCAAACTGCAGGTGAGCAGAGCCAAAGAATTAAGAGAACAAGAGCAAACTGTCACCTGCCATCCCCCAAGCACTGCAGCTTGGGAAGAGAACAGCCAAAGGGGATAAGGCAATTTAGAAACACACCTGGCAAAAGGCTTTGCTTGCCCAGATAACATGGATAGTTATTACTTTAATCCATCCCAGCTCATCTCTGTTTCCTTACCTTGCCATTTCCCAGCCTCCCTTTTAATGCCAACAGAGCAAACATTTCTCCCTGTCAGTAATCTTGTTTATTTTAATAGAGAATCACTGACTAAAACAAAATCCTGAGAATCCACTGTTGACTCACAACTGAAGAGAAACTCCCATAGGCAAAGCTTTTCAGCATTCCAAAAGCATCACTAATTCAATTAACACCAGCCAGGGGAAGATTATGTAAAGCTCTGAAGTTCTACATCTCTTTCTGTATGCATTAAATGACAACTCCTTGTTCAGGAACACAGGTAAGAGCTGTAGGGTTTGTGTTTGGGGTTAAAACCTGACTGTGCCCAGAGACCTTTGTCAGGTACCTCAAAGTTTCATGAAGCCCCAGACAGACACACTAAGTTTAACTTAACACAAAACCAGGTCATGTTTTCACCCAGATTCCAGTGGCCAACTCAAACAGCTCTTTCCATGTCCCACCACAGCTCCCCCAGCAGCACTGAGGGCAGGACAGTACAGCAGGGAAGGTTTTTGCTCCAGGTTTGGAAGAAAATCAGACTTTCGTGATGGGAAACATTAATAGAATCAATGATGAGTATAAAAGTTCCTGTGCCAGAATACACCTTCTTGTATTTTAATGTGACTCAAAAAAATGGAAGGCAAAACCCACAATTGACCTACCAAACTGTACATGAATTAAAAGATGACATGTGAATTGAAAAAATCTGAATTTGGAGAGGAATTAAAAGTGGAAACTGTGAATTGAAATGGGATGAATGTGAATTCTAGGCTCAGCCAAACCAGAGCCCATAGTGACAAGCTGAGAACCAGAGGTGCCATGACTTCATCTAAGTGCATAGGCCTAAGAACATGAAAGGTTTTCGGAATCTTTTCTTTCCTGTAAACAGCCTAAAGATTTTCTGCTGTGAGTTTTCCACCAGACTCATTTACAGTTCCAGATCCACCAGAGCAAAGCTAAACTTTTTCCATCAACACACACTGAGATAAGATGAAGTTCCAAATTCAGGTTATTTTTGCCTGAGAAATGAACTTCCAGTAAAAATGATGTACTTTTTATAAAGGTGTGAATTGGGGCTAACTAAAACTTATACCCCAAAATAAAATGCTAGTTAAGCAGCCATATGGGCAGAGCCTGGAATGCAAGGAGGGGAGCAGCACATCCAACAGTGCAGAGTTCTGCCCAGAGCTGCTGCATTTCACCACATTTCATGCCTAATGGTCCCACCTAACAAGGCCTTATTTGCTCTGCAGCCTCTTCCAGGAGCATCCTCATGCTTAATGGTCCCACCTAACAAGGTCTTGCTTGCTCTGCAGCCTCTTCCAGGAGCATCTCAAGGCCATTAACTGAGGAAATTTAGAACTTCAAACTTGCAGCCAACTCACTTCACTCACGTTGTCCTCAAGATAAATTTAGAAGTTCAAACTTGCAGCCGACTCACTTCACTCACGTTGTCCTCAAGAAAGTTGAACCAACGTGGTGAAAAATTTCTTTGACAACTTCTGCTCTCAACCAGCCTCAGAATATCCCACAAAACCCTCAGCCAAAGCCTGAACCAAACCAAAGCCCAGCAGAGCTGCACATTGAGCCTGTGTGTCTGTCCCTAGGGACTGGAGCAAGCCCAGGGATGTTCTGAACAACACCCACCATGGCATTTAAATACAATGAAGCAGAGATTAGGGAGTTTCCCTTTTTTTTAAAAAAACATTTGTAATGATTATTTTCAGCATGAGGGTAACATCTGCTCCAGGCAGCCTGCCAGGGACCAACAGAGTGGTCAGCACACGAGCTGGGCCACTGGGCATAGCATTCTGACAGAGTAACAACATATTCTTGCTGCTCACAGACATCCTTACTCAGCAGCTTCTTTCTATAGATTCCAGAGCCTGAACAAATTGGTTACAGAAGCAGAAGAACACACATCTACTCAACAGACTGCCCAGGGCACTGGTGGAGTCACCACCCCTGGAGGGATTTAACAGCCACGTGGATGTGACTCTTGGGGACATGGTTAGTGGAAGCCTTGGCAGTGCTGAGGGAATGGCTGGACTTGATCTTAGAGGGCTTTTCCAACCTAAATGATTCTGATTACTCCCCACAGAAAAATACTGGGTTTGGGGCATTTATAAATGCAACTGGAGGATGAGGACAGCAGCCACTCCTTGTCTCTGCCATCCTCCTTTGGAAAGAGACACATCCAAGGGTCAGACATGGCAGAGGATTTCACAGCACAGGACTGAGACTGTGCTTGTCCCTCCCTGCCACCCCCAAAGGCAGGAAGAACAATCCTCCTCCTTGCACCCTCTGCTGGGGCCAGGAGCAAACCTGGTACAGTAATGCCTTGATCCATGAGGTCTAAGGAACATGGGTGAGCAGGGATCAAGCTGAAGATCATTGAATGGCTTGGGTTAGAAGGGACCTTAAAGCTCATCTCATTCCACCCCTGCCATGGGCAGGGACACCTTTCCACTAGTCCAGGTTGCTCAGGTGCTTATTTATATATGTATTTATTTAGATCTTGTTATATATATATCTAGAGAGAGATTTGCAGCCTGTGCACACACAAACTCACACCTAGAGGCAGAGCCAAGGCTGCCCAGGCAGAGCATCACCCCCAGGTTTGTACCTCAGCCCTATCCCTAGGCTGTTTGGGTCTGGGTTCAGCTAGAGCAAAGGTGAGTTCCTAGGGTTATCTTTAATCCCATCCTGGAGGGAATAATGAATCCCTCAGTCTGCAGAGGGGCAAGAGCAATGTGTACAGCCTAACCAGCATGTTAGGTAAGAGGCAGCAAGAAAAGCTACCAGAAAAAAAAAACATTTTCTGCTCCTTGAGATGAACATTGTGCACAGCCATGAGACTCACTCACACCACGTTCCAGGCAGCACCAGGATTCACAGCTACTCACTCACTGCTCAGAGCTGAGAGCTGCTGCAGGCAGAGCTGGAGCTTCATCTGGCCCCAGTTTGATCACTGCTGCCTTCCCCCAGCCCCAGCCTGCACAGCCACTCTGCCCTTTGCCTTCCCTCTGCCTGTTTGATTGGCTCCAGAGTAAATCACAGAGGGTAGATTTCATTTCTTGGAGCTGATAATGAGTGTAGCTAGATATGGATCCTTTCATTTAAAAGTCTGCTTGGCAATTTAATCAGCATCCACAGCCTCAGCACCAGCCTGGAAGTGATGTGGGATGGTTGTAATGGTGAATAAAGAACAGCAAAATTAGACAAAAATTAGATTAATGATTTTATCAGAAATACTGAGCTGCTTTCTCTAATCAAGTTTAACTGCAATGTGCTCTCTCAACACACTTGTGTCTCTCTGGGGAGGATTACATCTCTGTAAGCAACCTCAGGGTTTCTCCTGTGCTGAGTAATTCCATCCCCTCCATCCCTGCCCAGGCTCATTCCCATCCTGTAGCACAAGAGCATCTGTGCACACACAGGAAATCAGGAGAGAAAAATCACTAGCTGCATTGATTTTCCCATTTCTCAGCTTCTGAGAATGTTTTTATCAATGATGTGACATGACATTCCCAGCTGCTCTGGCAAGACTCACTCTCCCTCCCCAGGTCCTGCCTAGGCACTTTGGGTTTATCCTCCCTCCCCTCTCCATCCCTAGGTCCTGCCTAGGCACTTTGGGTTTATACCCAGTGCCCCTGTGACAGCCAAAGATGATCACATATCAAATACAAAGGCCATTAAATATCAAGAGCAGTCACACCTGTATCTTCCCATGTTATTTCCCATGTTGGGATCCTTTTCCCAGTGCCTGAGGCTTTTGGATGGACACACAGAATGGTTTGGGCTGGAAGGACCTTACAGAGGATCCAATTCCACCCCTTGCCAGGGACACATTTCACTAGACCAGGTCACTCCAAATTCCATACAACCTAAAGAACTGATCAATCACTCCAAGTTCCATACAACCTAAAGAACTGATCAATGGAGACAGAAGATCTAGTTATAGGAAAAGAGGTTTCATGTAGGGACTTTGGACAAATGCCAAAGGGAACATGAAAACCCAAAACATCAGATTTCAGTCTCATCCCTTTTCCTGCTAACATATTTACACATTAAACCAAGTCCCATTTTGCTGCCACAGTGAATTTTCCTTGCTTTATCTCCAGAGAAAATAGCAGCCCTCAACAGTTTGCATCAATGCAAAGGAGAATGGATAATATTGAAATGAAGAATATTTTAACTGATGACCTTTAAACACGTTTGATTCAAGGCTGAAAGCTGAGAGAGCCAAGGGGTGGAATCCAAAGGCTTCCCTGGCTGCAAGGGTGTCATTTGGAGAGAAGAGTTAATTTTTCAAGGAAAACATCAGCTGCCAGAGCAATGAGACATTTACCCTTGATAAGGATGTTTAAAGGCTCACCAAGAAAATTTTCACCATTCTGCTGTAATAGGATTAGAAATCTCTCACACAGCTCCAAGTGCTGGAATTTCACCCTGAACAAAGGCAGAAATGCCCCTGCAGCAAGAGGGAGGGAAACTGGGTTGAATTTGAGTTCCTCAGGTGTGTAAAAGCAGGTTCAGAAAGAACTTACTGTAAGTCCCTAGGGCTCAGCAGGTGATGAGACAGCTCCCTGTTCCAGGGAATCAGGGCATCATCCACACTGGGAATGTGTGCTGGGCTGCCCTGGCACTGCACACCCAGAGGTACCTGAGGCTTGGGACAGGCTGCAAACCCACGTTTGTCTGTGCCACATGGTGCAGGAACATCCAAACTTCCCCCTGAGCATGGCCAGGTGCTCTGCAGCAGCTCCATGGGCTGAGAGACACTGTCACCATCCTCCATCACCTCTACCACCCAACTCCAAACAGCACTTTGCCTCTTTAAACAACAGCTAGATTGAAAGCTTCCCCATCTGCCAGAGATGTGCAGTTACTTTTGTGTTCTGTTTCTCCCTGAGACCCCAAACACAAACCCTGCTGCCCTGTGTCAGCTGCTGCCACGTGCAAATGGCAATACATCACTCCCAAGGCCCAGGGCACTCTTCAACCATAAAACTGTCTTTACCCAAGTTCAAAGGTGACTCACAGGACTGAGAGATGTTTACCCCAAGTATGATTGATGCTTTGACAGTTGCAGAGCTCCCCATGTACCAGTGACCACAGCACTGAACACTTTTTGCCAATTGCTTTTCATGCTTTCCCCTAATTAATTCAGCCTCCACCCCCACCAGTGTCCATCCCTTACACTCACTCACACTGCTGAAATGACAGGGCTGATATTTGTTCTAAATCCATTTTCAAGTCCATACATTGAATCAGGAAGAGAACTTGAGAGGCTAATTCATTTTTCTCACTTAAGCACACTCAGCTCCCCAGAAAATGTTCTCCCAGGCTGTTCTAATTCTGGCTCTTAGTTAAAATAATGTGACTCTTTGTCTGATCATGTCATTGTCACACATTTTGCCTTGGAATAGTTCACATTTTGCACTTTTCTGATCCTGTCTGCAAATCTTTGGGTTCCTTTCTATGATTCTTTTGTTTGCAGACTTGGAGTTGTCAATCACTTTCACTAGATTGATCCCCCAGGAATGCTCTTCCCTGTAATTCAGCACCACAGGAAACACACCTACAGACAATGCAATATCTGTTCTCCTTGGAAAGAAGTTGGGAACCACCTGTGCTTCAGTAATAAATATTCTTAGGAAAAAATGGGATGGTTTTGCCTCTTTTTCCATCTTCCCCACCCCAAGGCTGAGGAATGCATCACATGTGAATATCAGCTGTCCCACACAGGCATATTTTGGGGTGTCCTGCAGGAGCACCAAGTAAATACCCACTACATATTACACTCCAGAGATGCTCCTAGAGTGCAGGAAAACATCACTCATTCCTAAAGATATCATTACTTCGGGAGCAGAGAGGAAAGGAAGCTTTAAATCTATATAATTGTATGTTTTCTACTGAAAATTGAACAGTAGATTGGAGACAAATCCCTTAAAGAGACTCTGAAGGCCACAGCCAATATCACTAAGCCAGTGCCTGACCTGCTGGGGCAGGAGGAGAAGAGAGCAGTGATTTAAACCCACTGGTGCTGGGGGGCCCAGGCAGGTCAGTCAGCACAGAGCAGCCCATGGATCCAGCACATTGCTCATACTGGGATCACGATCTGAGCTGGGAGAAGATTTTCTTATATGGATTTGCCATTGCTTGGGATCATGATCTGAGCTGGGAGATTTTCTTATATGGATTTGCCATTGCAAGCAATATCATGCCTATAGATTGGCTGGTTAAAACAGACAGGGAGAGATCCTCTTGGATGGGATCAATTCATGACACAACTGCTTGGATGAGCACAGGACAGATCTGCAAATGAGCTCTCCACAGTAGATATTTCCAGCCAGGTCTGACACAGGATAGGGCAGGAATATTCCAAGTCAGCTGCTAATACACCTGTGCACATTCATGTACTAAAGAGAAAAGCAGCTTAAGTACTAATGACATCCAAATTACATCTCTCCTATCTGTAATGTTTATGATTCTTGGCTGCTTTTTAAGTCAAAGATGTCATTAGAGCTTAATCAATAGCATTCTGTGCTGAGAAAGGTGTTTGAAGGCTGACAAAGCCACACAGGTTTTGCTGGGAAACCTGCTTGGATTTGACAAGGATAAAGTGAATGTGCTTTGCTTTTCATGCCAGGGAGGTGGGGAAATTTCTTGGGAAATCAAACAGCAACTCCAAACACGATGTTTTCTCGCTCTGCTGATGTGCAACACAGGGCTGAAATCAGGGAGCAGAGTTGGATACACAACCATGGATACAGCTCTGTGCTCTCTGCAGAGCTTGGAAACACTCTGAAACTAGAGATTAATAAAATATAATCAAATATATTCCACCAAAAATCAGGAAGATGATTATCTTTGGATTCAGTCATTATGTTACTCAGAGACACACTCTGCTCCTGCTCACTGACACAGAGCTGATATCCCTCAGCAGCCAAGGGCTTGGTGTTAATAAACTGGCACAATCCAAGCCTGAGGCACTGGTGGGAAGTGCCAGCACTTGCCTGGGGCTGCCAAGGCCACATTGGCCACTGCCCCACACAGGAGGAGACAATCACCAGCCAAGAGGTTACTTGTGCAAGCCATAAATATTCACCAAGTGATTCATCACCTCCCAAATGCTGCACACACACTGCAAAGTGACTGGCACAGGGTGCTCAGAGCAGCTGGGGCTGCTACACCCCTGGAACAATTCCAGGCCAGGTTGGATGGGGTTGGAGCAACCTGGACTGGTGGAAGGTGTCCCTGCCCAAGGCAGAGGATGGAACAAGATGAGCTTTAAGGTTTCTTCAATCCAAACCATCGTATAATGAACGGACAAAGTAGAACTAGATTTGATATCCAAGTGTCCAACACCACATGCCTCAACCCCAACCTCCAAATAAACACTCTTCTGGGATAAACCAGCCAGATCAGTGTCATAGAATCACAGAATTTTAGAGGTTGGAATGGAGCTTACAGATCCTCCAGCCCCAGCCCCTGCCCTGGGCAGGGACACCTCCCAGCAGAGCAGGTTGCTCAAGGCTCATCCAACCTGGAATGAAACACTGCCAGGGTTGGGGCAGCCACAGCCTCCCTGGGCACCCTGGGCCAGGGTCTCACAGCAAAGACTTCTGCTTAATATCCAGCCTAAATTTCCCCTCCTTCAGTTTGAGCCCATTACCCCTTGTCCTGTCACTGCAGCTCCCAACCAAGAGTCCCTCTCTGGCTCCTTGTAGGCCCTTCAGCTCCTGAAGGTGCTCTGAGGTCTCCACACAACCTTCTCTTCTCCAGG
>NW_008686276.1:51180-52925 GCF_000695815.1 Acanthisitta chloris
GCACTTGCTCCAACAGTTCCATGTCCTCCTGATGCTGAGGACACCAGAGCTGTGTGCAGGATTCCAGGTGGGTCTCAGCAGAGCAGAGAAGGAGAATCACCTCCCTCAACCTGCTGCCCACACTCCCTTGGCTGCAGCCCAGGCCTGGGTTGGTCTCTGGGCTGAGCTCACTCTGCAGCTCATGGGCAGTTTCTCATCCACCATCACACCCATCAGGCTGGAGATGGGTTAGTCACAAAGCAAACACCATCCCCCTGGGGCACAGCTCCTCTGGGGTTTTGCCCCTGATCAGACACGTGCCCAGGTCACTGCAGGACGGCGCCAGAGCTGTGTTTGCCAGGGCTGTTGTCTCCCACCTCACACAAATGCTGAGGCCACAACACAGACACAACTATTTAAGGCTGGATTGATTTCCCTGTGTGCAGAGCAATTGCATCTCCAATCAATTTGAATGGAAACCACAAATGCTCAGTACTCTGGAAAAAAAATCCAGGCTCTTTGGTTCCTTTATATAGACTCAGATGTCCAAACATGAGACTTCAAGTGGTGTTTGGTTTTGATACTAAAATAGATATGAAAAAACCCACAAACCTCTCAAGGAATAATAGAAAAAAAACTTGGCAAAAGGCACAAGCTGCAAGACAATAAAGGCCATTTTTTAAGCAGAGTCCATGCTCTCCAGCAGTGCTACACCAGCAGTATAATCTTAATTAGCCAATAAAAGTTTTTAGACAATCTGTCTAGACTTGCTTTTGCCTGGATTTAAAATTGGCTTTAAAAGACATATATAAACAGCAATGAAAAGTCAATGAAGGGCTGTCAGAAGAGCTCCCTGCTGTTCCCCACCAGCACCCTGCACTGCTCAAAACATGAACAGTTAACTGAGATCTTTCATTTCTTAAGCAGAAAAGCTGCTCTGGTTGGGATCACTGCATTGCAAACTCACAGATAACTTCATCACTTGCTGTTACAGAAGGGAACCCAAGGATATCTCTCTTAGAAAGATCTGATCAACACATCTTGAGGTGGTTGAGTCACTACAAATGATGCTAATGAAGTGCAACCACATCTGGAGAGCAACTGGGCTTGGTCCTTCTTGCTCTGATGTGCTCCAAACAATCAGGGCAGGTGTGGGACCAAAGGACAGCACAGGGAATACTTGGGAAGAAAGAGAATGAACAGAGAGAATCAAGTCACTTGAGGAAAACAATCCTAGGCTGGAAATAAAATATAGATTGAAGATAAATTGAGAGACAATGAAAGGCTTGATTAGACATGTGGATTAGTGAATTAAGAGGAGAAATAAAATACATCCAGGAAATTAAATTAGAAATTAGCTTCAACCAGTGCTTCAAGAGTATTTTCTTGATTGGAGCCTGAGATAGCTAATCCCAGACTGAGATAAGAGATGAGTTTAAGTTAAAGAATCTTTAAGGCTCATCCCATTCCACCCGCTGCCAAGGGACACCTTCCACTAGCTCAGAGTTAAAGAATCTTTAAAGCTCATCCCATTCCACCCTCTGCCAAGGGACACCTTCCACTAGCTCAGGTTGGTCCAAGCCCCATCCAACCTAGCTTGGGACACTTGCAGGCATGGAGCAGCCACAACTTCTCTGGGCAAAATAGATAGCCCCTGCCAGACTTCTTGCATCTGGATCAAGTCTTCCATTGTAAGCAGCTGCCTGAAATCCTTCTGTTTTTCCTAGGAAGCCACTTTCCCTTACCCAACAGCAGGGCCATCAGCA
>NW_008686276.1:52959-66498 GCF_000695815.1 Acanthisitta chloris
AGAACATGGCACTTGCTCAGCAGCACTGGGACATGCTGAGGCACAAGAGCTAGAGCACAGCTCAATTCCTTACAGACTGGAAATCCATGAATCTCCAAAGGGAAAGGAACAGAACAGCCTGTGATATAAACTGTGTGAATCTATCTCTGTACATCTTGCCTGGCTCTGTGTGTAAACCACTTCAAATGCCATATTGCAGTTCAGATTCTCAGCTCAGCTCTCTCCTTGGATGTACTACACAAACAGCATTTCAAGCACTGCCTTGATAGAGGACTTCCCAAGAAGATGTAGAAAAGACTATCAACTCCATCAATCATCATTTCCTACCTGTGACTCTGCAAAGTGAGGGGCAGACACCCCTGGGAGGGATTTGCTGCTCTCCTGACCTTTTCCTCCTACACAAGGAAGGTGAGTGGGGAAGGCTCACATAGCTCTGGGGACAGAGCAGGGAGTATTTCTGGCATGCCCAGAAGATCACTAGCAGGGCATGAGAGCCATCTTCGAGGAGTGTGAAGGGTTCAGGGCATTTGTCATGCTCAGCTGTCTGAGGAAGGCTCAGGAATGGAGAAGGCAGGGGAGGGCTCGTGATGGAAGAGGCTGCTCCGAATTATTTATGTGCTGCTACTCCCCCATGGCTCTGAAAGCTGTTCCAGGCATTAGCACAAAGTGAAAAGGGACTGTGAAGTATGGAAGGTACAAGATGAGGCAATATTTTGTATTTCCTCCTGGGCCACAGGATTTCAGTGACAGAAACTGGAATAACATACTGCAGCAGGTTATATATTACCCTTCGGAGGCAGAGCCACATTTAGAGCTGGTCCCAAGTGAAGTCCCACCAAATTCATCCTGCTCTACACAACACACACATCCCATGGGAACCTCGCAGTGTAATCCCAATATTTCTCTTTTTCATGGGGAAAGGCAAGCTGAGAGCAGGAGCTTCCTCTGCACAAGACTTTCAGGAAACTCATGTCCTTCCTTCAGGAGAGCTGAGGAGCTGCTCTGCACCTCGGCTGGGAGAGGAGGTGGAAGAAAGAGAGGAGTCAGAATTCCCAGGCTCCACATTCCTCCCAGCTAGGCTGGGAGGCAGGGGAGGAGCACAGTGAAGAGCAAAGGCACTCAGAGGCAAACCTCCAGGAAAGCTGCTGTCATTGCCCCAAGCAGAAAAAAAAAAGGCACTTGGAGGAGAATTTCTATCTTATCTCTCAGGAGTTTGAAGTTTTCCCAATCAGAGCCAATTCTGGTCCTGAAATCCGGATTTTCTTGGTGAAACAAATGTGATTTTCCAGCCCACTCTCTATGGCAAATCTTTCTTACTCATGGATATTTTTCTCCCTGTCATGGCTCAGTATTTGCAACCTCAGCCACTTCTATCCACCTTCATTTTATGGTTTTTCATCTCTCCTTCTCCTAATCCTCATCCCCCTCCTGCTCCTTCCATAGGCTTGTTCCTTTTGTCATGCAGTAAACCCAAATTCTCTCCTTTCCCCCTTCTCCTCCCCCAAAGCAGCCTCTGCTCTTCAAGGGCATCTTCTTCTCAGCTTCCTAATGCACATGATCAAACTTTTTGTCCATTTCCCTACCATTACCCTCACTTTTCCCCCAGTTCCTTCCCAGCAGAACTTGGCTGCAGAACAAACACCAGTGCTCCTGCTCTGCCATCCTGCTGTCCTCACCAGGAGGAACCATTACCCTTGAGATGCAGAAATCCTGCCAAAGAACAAATGAGAACACCTGGATTGGGATGAAAAACTCCCTGAACCTGCATCAAGCCAAGTCCTTTCCTTCTGCATCCCAGGGCATGTGTGTGGGCAAGAGCTGGAGCATTCCCAGAGGTGTCCAACTTGCCTGAGAAAAGTGAAGGTTCCACAATGCAGTTTTCTTCTTTGAAATAATGAGGATTTAGCCAAATCATTTATTTCCAGCTGATCCCCATGCCACATTTCACAGAGGCATGAAAGCAATGCTTTATTCAATCTGAGGTAACACTTCTAAAGGACATTGAGGTGATTTGTTTAGCACAAGAATTGCCTATTTCAGTTTTATTCCCTCCCTGAGATGCAATCTCCACTTGGTCAATAAATGCCATAAAAAGGCAGATATTTATCATTAAAGTGGCTTGTGCTCTAATGGGAACAGCAGCCTGTTCCAGCTCTGGTAACACTTGCCCAGGAGAGCAGTGGGTAGGATCATTCCAGAGGGGACAGTGCAATCCTGTGCCTATCAGGATGGAGCAGGTCACAGATTCCACATCAGCAGACACAAAGGCAATCAGAGCATTAGATCTTTGCCTCCCCTAATTAATTGTTGTTTTTTTTTTCATAAGGCTATTGGAGAAGGAGGAATTACTCAGACCCTGACTAGTTCCACTACAGAATTAAAACCCTGGGCAGAGGCTCCTGCTGTTCCATCAGGTGTGTATCCAAACCCTCATTTCCCAACACTCATCAGCCTCACTGCTCTCCTGAATGAGATCATAAGGATCCTATAACTCCACGCCAGGGATTTATCTTCCAGTGATGCCAAAAGAGAAACAAATCCATATATCACAGAGGTACCAATGATTGGATATTTTTAATTCCAATTCTTTAAGGACACACTTATATTTGGTGCCTCCACTGCCTGTGTAGTCAAGAGAGAAATGGATGTTTCCAAAGGGCAACTCAGATCTCATCACTCTTCTTTACTGCTCAGGGAACAGAGCCAGCTCGGGACTTCTGCTGTGGCTGAGGTGGAAGAGCCTTGCTAAAGGGATGGAGATTGCACTCACAGTGTTTGGATAACCTAAAAACAGGCTGTGCCTTGAGGCTTTCTAACATCTAAGCCAGGCAGCTAACGAGTTTTACCCAACAACAAGGCAGAAGTCCTGTCAGCACCTTAAGGACATCACCCATCCACTCCTCTAAACCACATTGCCTCTCCCAGGCCATTAAAATAGCCCCAGCAGCAGTGACCACTCAGAGGAACAGATGGAATTGGCTTTGCCATTCTCAGAAGCACCAGCAATCCCTAAATGCAACCCAAGCTACCCTGGAGGACCAAGCCCAGTGTATCTCTGAGCAGATCAGTTACAATTAAGAGTCAATCCTATTACCCTGACAGACTGCAGCACATACCCTGAGTAGCTACAACTTTAGACAGCAATTTGTCATGGCTATTTCCTTCTGAGATGCCAAAGCATTTGTGATTTGACAACAGGAAGGCAAATCAGAGATTTCATAAGGTTGTTATTTAACAGAACTTCACTGCACACCTAAAGGACAGAAGTAGGAGCATTTGAGGAAAGTAGGAAGGAAAATGGAAACCACTTGAAGTGCTTGGACATAAATGACTGCATTTCATGAGTGCTTTATACATTTACTTTTGCTGTATTTGACCAGCAAACAGGCTCTCAAGTGAATGAATAAAGGTTGTTCCCTTCAGCAAGTAGAATCATTGAACATAACCCAAGACAAAGTGACAGCTCTGCACTCCATGCCCACACACCTCCATCCCCCTCCTGCCAGCACCAAACCCCCAGCAGGCAGAGCAGCACCCACAGGAGGGACCTGCAGGACCAGTAATTGACTGGGAAAACTCCCTAAACCTCTAACTGTCCTCTATACCCTCAAACTCCATCTCCCTGGAGTTTGTGACCCTCCAAGGAGCCAAGACATGCTAAACATCATGTTGACATGTCTGGAGTTCTTTGGCTGCACTTCAAACCCAGATTTATACAGCAATTTGTCACCAGTTTGTGACAGAAGTGCTGCAGGAGGGTTCTGCCCCTTGGGTTGTGGCACAGGGAGATCAGTGAGCACAGTCTGCAAATGCTGCTCCTTCAGCTAAATAAAGTCATCAGGGAGGACAGCACAACACCTTATCCCATCAGCTTCCCAACAGTGACTCATTCCAATGAATATTTGAACAGGGACTCTGGAAACAGTTGGGTTCTGTTAGCTGCCACAAGGAATAGACATCATAGAGCACCAGCTTGGGGCACTGGTGGGTGATGTGCATCACCCAGTGCCAGCAGCTGGTGCAAAGCTTCCCTGAGAAACCCTGAGTGCTGTTTATTGTCACAGCCAAGGTCATCTCTGCCCACCACACTCATCACCTTCACTTTTTTCACCTTCTTTCTCATCTTTGGGCTCCTTTTCAACCTTGGGTTATGCTGGAAAGCAAGTGCTCCTTGCAATGAATGTTCCAAGCCCATTCAGTAGGGCATTAGTGGATCAGGAGAAAACAGATGCTTCATTAGCATCAGAATGTAAGGCAAAAAGGAAATAAAGTAGGATTTTCTCCTTGGCACCAGGAATTTGAACTCCATTTGAGACACTCAGTCTCCTCTCCCTTCTCAGACACAGCCAGTTGTACAACTCCCTCGTAGCAGTGATTTCACTCGCTCCTGTTATCCAGCACTAATTTGTGCTAATGGAATTCCCAACAGACAGCATAAAAATTAACTTCTATTGCAAAAATGCAGATTCAGGATCAGAGCAGAGAGCTGAACAGACCTACAGGAGCCTAGGAAAATGCTGTGTGAATCACCGAGGGATGACAGAGCAGCTCTTGGCTTTTAAGAGTGTCAGCTCCCATCAGCCACAAGGACTGAATTAGAGCAGAGTATTACAGCACACCACGCTGAGGATGTCACAGAAAGCATCAGGAGATGACTCAGATCACCAAAAATCCACATCAAAAGATTCAGATCTTTTGAGAAACACGAGTCAGCATAGAAAACAAATATCAGGGCTCTAGGAAAAGCTGCTGCCTTTCCAATTTTCAGTGGGTAAAGGGGTTTAAGAGTCTTTGCTACAGATAAGAAAACCTACAGAAAAGGATTTCTGGAGGAGGCACTTAATTGTATGTCATTAATTTGTAAAGAAACCAATGGATTTGGAGAGGATAATATTTAATACGAGATTATAAAGCAATGCAAAACAGTGATTCATATGATTGCAGTGGAGTAAAACTTAGAACCACAGAATCACCTGAGCTGGAAGGGACACACAAGGATCATCAGTCCAACTCCTGCACAGACACCCCAGCAATGCACCCTGTGCTGAGAGCATTGGCCAAACACTCCTGAGCTCTGTCCCCTTGGGGCTGTGACACTGCCCTGGGAGCTGTTCAGTGCCCAAACACCTCTGGGGGAACAACCTTGTCCTGATATCCAACCTAAACCTGTTCTAGTGCCCAAACACCTCTGGGGAAAGAACCTTTTCCTCCTAACATCCAACCTAACCCTCCCTGACACAGCTTCACTTGTCAGTTACAATGTGACTCATACAGGTATGTACCTCTGTGTACACCTGTGGGTTCAGGAGCAAATATAAAACTGGGAAAACAAGGTCAAGAAATTCGAGTTGATATCAAAGGATAGCAAAGAAATCCTGTTCAGTAGCACTGCTGGGATAAAAAGCTGCTTGGGAGGGCAAGACAGATTGAAAATAGAATCATAGAAGGGTTTGAGTTGAAAGGGATCTTGGAGACATCTAGTTCTAACCCCTGCCATGGGAAGCATGGGAAAGGTCTCTTTGCCCTGGTAATAAATGGGGTTTGGTGTTTCTCATGTCTCTGCTGTGAGTGCATAGATGTTGCTCCTGCAGGTCTCATCACCCTGACATCAGGGACAGCTACAGGATCATGGGCACTGAGGAATTAGAGGAATGAATATTGCACAGAAGTCTCCAGTGAGAGCAGGAGAAAAGAAGATAAAGAGACTGTTGTAAGTGCTGTGCTTCATGTGCTTAAGTGGCTTAGAGTTGCCTGTGCTGTTTGGCCTGTCAGGGTGATGAGGCTCTGAACAAACACACCACAACTAAAAGTCTTTGGAGAAACTTCAGTACATGGAGTCACATCAGCACACGGGGACAAGAGCTCTAATCCGCTGTTAGCACTCAGAGAAGGGAAGCTTTTCCAGAACCTTTCCTCTCCAGTCCTGCCAAAGGGCTGAGAGCATCATCTAACCTTTGGAGGTTTAAGATATCCATCATGGACACATTGCTCTGGACACACATCACCTCTAGATTGTGCAGACACAGAACTGTGCTCACAGTGAGCCTCGCTGAGCAGGAATCCTGATTTCTGGGGCCAAGCTGGACTAGGGAGCTGTGGGAAGGGAGAGGAGGGAAGGGAGGAGGAGGCAGAAGGAATACAGGGAGGGAAGGATGCTCACACACTGTGGAGTGAGTGAGCACCAAAGCCTCCACAAGCACCAGAGCCAGTGAGCTCTGCTGTGCAAATGTGCCATTGGGGGAGAAAGGAACATTAATAAATGCTCACCAGCTCTCCAGTTTCTCTGTTAGGAGGCATTCAAGTGGTCTTTTGCTAACCACTTCAATATATATATTTCTCACAGATAGCAATTAACCTTCTGCTACAGATTAATCTCTTAGAAAAAAAAATCAAAGATGAATTAAATCTTTGAAATTCAAGTATTCAGTAGTTTCATTAATAATCTGAAATTGTCCTTTAGGTTTGCCATAATTAGACCATTCCCCTAATTTATTAATCCCACAGACTGCAGAACATGTTTCAAATCTTCCTCTCCTGCCACAATGACATATTCAAACACGCTTGAAGTGCTCATAATAAAAGTCACTTTGTGAAGAATTATTAACTCAGAGGATCAAGCAAAAGTCTTTATGTGCTAAAACATATTTGAAAACTAAGCAGGGGTAGCACTTTCTTACTCATCCTCAGAGTTCCTAAGATCTTGACTGATCAGAAAAAAAGTTTGGATAAAACATTTAGGGTAAATTAGTTCACTACAGACTCGAGGCCAAAGAAAACAGATGTGCTGGTACCTATGGGCTAAACCTTCCTCTCTGCCAGAAGAAGCTGGTTAGGAGCTACAAAACAACTGTCTGGGAACTGACCATGACTTCTGACTGCTGGAGGGTCTCAAATTTGGGATGAATTCCCTCCACCCTGGGACTGCTCCTGCTCCTGGCAGATTCACCTACTCCTAAGGGGCCACGTAGGGAGAACCAGCAGAAGGATCTCTACTCCAACACTTCTCCCTGCTCGAGGCAAGATCATCTTACACTTCCCAGGGGTTTTCAATCCCCAGGGAATTTGCTGGCAGGGATTAAATCCCTCAGGACTTCACCTGAGTTTTAGCTGTGTGACACAAGGAGTTCAGTACATCCCTAAGCAGCAGCACCAACAGTGCTGGGGATCAGATTATTCCTGTTCCAGTGTCTCTGGAGGCTTATGCACCATCCCTGTTAGTGTCTTAATCTCCTAGGTATGACCTATATCACCCTACATGCAAAGCTGCTTTGGGCAGGGTATTGGCTTGGGTTTATGCTTCAGTTTCTATCAAGGATGTTGAATCACATGTTGCCTAAGAGCTCCTGTAATAAATTCAGTTCTCCAGAAGGTCTATGAAATAGGACAGGAATTCTTCACTGGAGTTTGTCCTTGACACAGAGAACACATGTTGGGGATGATGTTGCCACAGTGGATATTTGCAAATAAAGTCCATTTTAAATTCTAATCAACACTGGAATTTGTCACTTCCTGCTGTATTAAATCCAACCCCATTTCCCTTAATACCACATAAATATGCATTCCAAGGAACAGACACATTTATGCAAATAGGGTTCCTTCTGCAGCATCAACACAAGGAAACAACTCCAGATCCCCTCTCCAAAGCCCCTTTCTTTCCCTCACTCCTTGGATCATGCTGCCAAGAGGATCCAGCAGCTCACTGTGACATTTTGGGAACAAGCTGATGCTCCTCTCTCAGGCAGCAGAGAGGAGGATGTGGGACCACAGCCTTGGAGCAGCCACAGGGATGGAAATCTCTCCAGAGCAGCATCTGCCCCATCTCCTGTCCTGTCCTGTCCCCAGTGACCTGGCTGGGGACCCAGTGACTCACTTAGGTGGGAATTACCTTGTGCTGCTCTTATTTAAGGCAGTTCTCCATCCTCTGGGAACATCTCTCACTGGCAAGGGATGTTGTCCAACCCAGTTTGCCCTTCTTGGAGCACCACTAAATGGAACCAGATGCATCACACCAAAGGTCTGATGTGCCTCACACCACATCATTGAGCTTGTTGCCTCCATATCCCACACCAGAAACCTTTGAGCCTTCAAGGGAAAGTTTCTGCATTGTCTCAACAGAAATGCTAAAGCAAAGCAACATAGATCAGGCAGCGACCTGGAAGCTCAACTGCAAGTGTGACACAAGCCAATGTCTGGCAACAAGCAGCTGGAGCAGAATTCCAAGCTGTGGAGAGAGAAAAGCTCAGTGTTTTACAAATCTGTCTTCTACCCATGCCAACACAAGGTTGTGCCATCCAGTGCAACAGCAGGAGCTTCCTAAAGCTCAAGGGTTTCTGCTTTCCCCAGACATGACTGCAAACCACTAAAGCTCCAAACTCCCTGAAACTCCATAAGCACTTCAGGAATGAGAGTATCCAGGAACCACTGCAGAGGCATTGCAAAAAGCAACCTGAGAATCAAATTGAAGTTCTAGAGAAATAATATGACATTTGGCACAAAACAACATTGATTACTCCCCCAGCAGGTTCTGGAGGAGCATGGGCATTGCCTACCTGCCTCTCTGGAAATTTGCATGAAGGACTCGACTCCTTTTTCTCCATAATTCCCTTCAGATGCCAAAGTGGATACATAATTCCATCCCAAAGCTTTCACAATGTCCACCATTGCTTGTGCTTGGAAGGAATCTGGAGGAACCACACGGGAGAAGAAATCATAGCGCCTGTCATCGCTCAACTCTGGTGCAGTTGAGGCATAACTGATTTGTGGGATCTGTAGAAAAAAATAATTTCTGATAAATACACATGTTCACATACTCATGGCACTTCTTGCAGAGGCAGCTGGAGCAGCTTAGCTTCAGCTGAGCTTTGTCTCTGCTCTATCCAGCTCTAGTTCTCCATCATGTTCCTGTACAATTCCAAGCCCAAGAAATAATCTTCTCATTGACTCCAAGTTATACACAAGAAATAGTTAATCTTTTGAAAACAACTGTACATGTGCACATCCATAATTTCTTCCTTTAAGGCAAATCTTAACCAGGCACAGCACACAAATCCTTTTGACCACTATGTTCTTTTCTGCTGTGCTGGTTTTACCAGCACTGGGTGATTTGGGATGTCCTGAGGTTAAATCTACACCTGCCATCAGTGGTTGAAATCCAGGAGGACCCTTCTACATTCAGCCTTTGGAGGCTGAAGGGTCCAGACTTAAGCAAAATATGTTTATTTTATAGTCTTTCTCAGGAAGAACCATCATGAAGTTTGCTGAGCATGGACATCTCTCCCACAGACAACAACCTGGTCATGATTCAGCTCTGCCCCAGCAAACCAGGCACCACTTTTCCTTCTCTCTACACAGCGTGGAGGAGGCTGATGGTGACTTCTGCAACAGAGAGACCAGAACACTGGTCAGGGCAATTTTCTTCTTGATACAAAGGTCCCTGAGAAGTTACCACCCTGACAGTGTGTTAATCCCCAGCACAGAGGTGGCTCATTAAGCTGCAAGATGAGCTGCTTTAGGTCCTCAATGCAAGACAGAAGTTGGCTACAAAGCCAATCCCCAGCACAGAGGTGGCTCATCAAGCTGCAAGCTGAGCTGCTTTAGGTCCTTAATGCAAGACAGAAGTTGGCTACAAAGCCTTGCCAGACTTGGTTTATTGCTGGGGCTCGTGGACAGCATGTTGCCAGCAAGACCTTCCCATGCTCCAGCCCTGGCACGTGAAAGAAGCTAACACTGAGACTTCCAGGAGGAGCTCAGCCTGGTGCTGCCCATGGGGGTGGATTTACTCACTCAGCATTTCCCCCAGGGCCCAGCAGAGCTTGGGGACAGCTCCCAGAGACAAACAGAGTGATTACACCAACTTCTCAATCATAATTTATCGACTGCTATATGAATAAAAGGAATTTATTAACTTCTAATCTCCCTGAGAGATGCTTTCCAGCTCACCCCAGCTGCTGTGTTTGCACACATAGCCCTGGGCTCTCTGACCATCACAAAATGAGCTGAATTCCCACTTTGTCCATGCCTACAAGTGCTGTTGTGATAAAGGACTGAGGGCATTGAGGTGGAACACTCAGCCTGTTTGCCCACTATTAATTAGCCAAGAAACCAGTGCCCTAGCACATTGCCACCCCCAGAGCTGCACTGACACAGCCAAGGGATGGGCTTTTTGGGTTTTTTCAATTAGAAATGAAAGAAAGGCTGAAATAGCAATTTTAACTGTGGCAACTCTATGTCTTCCAACGTGCCAACAACTGCTTTTCCCACTAAAAATCAAAAGGAGCATGTTATGCACTTTTACAAGCACCAAAGCTGCTATAGAACTTGCTGCCTTGCTTAGATTCCTTAGGAGACTTCTTGGATTTTAAGTCTTTCTCCTCTGTTCATAAAATATTAACTACTTCTGGCTGTTTCAATCACTGGAGCATAAAAAGCTTATATTGGGGGGTTTTAGCAACATTTCTGACAGGACATTTAAAAGCTACATAAAATTATATGTACGAGGAGAACAATTTCCATGTGGTTTGAACATGGGGAGAACAGTGTTTTAGTGGATATAACATACACTGCAGCCACCAGAATTCCTCCTTGCTATGGCACACCAAGTTGCAGATACCTACAAAAGACCTTTTTTCCCTTCCTGCACAGCTTCCCATGCCCATTCCCAGAGGTCCAAACTGAGCATTATTTAAATCAGCTAAAATCTAACAATTCAGCACTTCTTCTCTTCCTTTCTTTCATGTTTACACCCAGTTAGATGTGGACAAACCTTCCCCAGACTGAGCTGGAGCCTTTCTCTCATATTCCACACTATATAATCCTCCACATCACTGTTTTGTCTTTCTTGGGGATGACTAGCTGGAGCCTTTCTCTAATATTCCACACTATATAATCCTCCACTCCACTGTTTTGTCTTTCTTGGGGATGACTTCAGTTGGAAAAACATAACATCATGTTCATTCCAGTCAAACCTCCATGGCCAGAAACCTTCTCCTCCCTCAGGTCTCTTCACAGAGCTTACACCCACAAACCCACCATGCAGCAGACAACACACAGCTGCAGTGCATGCTGCACCCTAACCCTAACCCTAATTTAATTTTAAAGGGTTTTGTCAGGGTGAACTGGGACAATCTGTTGTTGTTCTCAAATGCACTTCAGCATTGGCAGGAGCTGCAGGAGCATGTCTGGGAGCTCACCTGGTGACAGCTCTCCATGCTCTCCTTCAGCTCCTGCCAATGCTGAAGTGCATTTGAGAACAACAACAGATTGTCCCAGTTCACCCAGACAAAATCTCAAGCTGGCCAATGTCACAGTTCTGTTCCTAAAGATGACTCAGAAGGTCTCACCATGCAAAGAGGATGAGAAGGCACCAAGAGAGAGCAACAGAATTTTACATGAGGTTGGTTTTGGTGCATTTCAATCAACCAGATGAATATTTTCTGTCTCATCACTGACTTATTTTTCTTGCCTTTTGGGAAAACCTGCTCTTTGTCACCAACATCTCACATTCAAACCTGCAGCTGAAAGCAGCAACATTTCCCTTCCTTCCCTTCCCTGTTTTCTGTTCTGAAACAGGTTTGAAACATCAAAAAGCTCTCAGGAAACACAGTCTCCTTTCCAAACAGTTCCAACACCTTGGCAGAAGAGTTGTAATCCCTAAAGCACAGGGGACCACAACCTCCCTGAGTGAGCAGAGCCTGTGCTCCTCCTTGGTGTCCTCACTGCTCTCAGCCTTTGCCTCCATCTCCAGAGCAAGACAGGGTTGAGCTGGAGCTTCCTGCAGGACACTCAGTTGTTGCAGATGAGGGAGAAGATCACTGATGTGGGAAGCAGATTTTCCTCAAGTCTCTGTGTTTACAGGGCCATGGCAAACACCACACTCAGGAGCTGTGCATATCTCTTGCCTGGTTGATGTGCTGATTACTGTGAGAGTGAGTGATTAATGCTGGGAACATTGCATTAGTCAGTGATTAATTAATGTTAATTTATTTTTAACACTGAACATTATTCTTCATTTATTTCATTTTCTTCTGCTAATGAAGAGCTGCCTCTGGATCCCACTTGTTGTTTTGCTTTGAAAGAAGGTTTTGTTTGAGAGCAGCTGCCCCAGGAGCCACAGCAGAAACACACCAAGGACCATTGTGACTCCTAAGTCACATCAAACATCTTTCCAACAACAGGTTTGGAAATGCAGATTTCAGAGTCAAACCCAAATGAAATACAGACTTGTTTCCATTTTTAATTTCAGTGGTGTTTTGTGCTGTTTCTTCATCCCATATCCTGCTCCTCTCCCTTTTCAACAGATCCTTCTTTTCAAGCCAAACAAGTCATGGTGAGCTCCTTGCTAACAGCCAGGTGTCTCAGATGGAAACACACAAGAAACTCAGTGCCAGAAGACAAACCAAATCTCCCTAAAGCTGCAATAGCTGCCAGAAGTCCTGGGCTTACTGCCCACACCCCTCTGCCCATCACTGCCTGCAAAGTCACTTCCACAGCCAAGAACCTCACCAATAAAAATCCTTATTGCTACTGTGCTGCTTCAAAAGTGTCACTGAGCTCAGCTCCATCACCTCAGTAACTTCCCTGAAGGTTAATAAAATGGTGCACCTGAATCCAAGTCACCAAGTGACAGGAGTCAGAGAACTCCAGACAATTTCCCCCAGGGCCACGTGCAATTAAGATAATGCAGGAGTGCCCCATGGAGATATTAATGAGCTCCCACCAGGGCAATATTAACTTCACAGTTTGTTGCATTTTTACTTTCCATTTCCTATTAAGTTTTATTGATCTGATTTCCTGGCAATAGAAAAATTCCACCCTGCACTGATAGGGTGGAACCCATCCCATGCAGCAGTGTCAGGCCACACATCCTGACAACAGCCAACAAAAATGAGCTGCCTGAAGACTTTGCACTTGGCTGCAAAACTCTTTGGTGTGAGCTGATGGATGACTAACAGCCTCAGATCTGTTTAGGGCTCAGGTTTTATTCATGCAGGAATTTCTCATGGCAGCATTTAATCACCAGTTAGTACAGACACTCTTTGTTCACCATCTACACCTCAAATTGCAGAACAAACAGCTTCAGCAGCCTGTGAGCAATAGGGAACTGTGGCATTATCCTGAGCTCGAGATATTTGAAGTTTCTGAGAGTTTTTCTCAGGACAAAACTCCTCTATGCTCTCTACATTGTAGGGAACTGTGGCATTGTCTTGAGCTCGAGGTATTTGAAGTTTCTGAGAGTTTTTCTCTGGACAAAACTCCTCTATGCTCTCTACATTTTCACTTTGCCTTCTGAACAGGAAGAAAACCTGGTGGAATGTTCTAGATATCTAGTGGAATGTAGCTCCTGTCCATGGCAAGAGGTAGAACTAGATGAGCATTAAGGTCCCTCTCAACTCAAACCATACAAAATAGCATCAGAGCATGGCTAAAACCTTGCAAAGATAAGAGGACTGAATCTCCCTACTGATTCCCACTAGGCTGAAACTCGAGTTATCCCTGTTTCCCCAGGAGTCAACATCCCTGTGATGGTGCCACGGCCTTGAG
>NW_008686277.1:0-9104 GCF_000695815.1 Acanthisitta chloris
CTTGCTGTGACTGAGTAGAAATGAAATCTTTATGTTTTGGTACCAATTCGCTGTGTGATTTTACTAAAAGTTTTCCATCACTTTGTTTTGAATGAGAGGTACCATTTCCTAATTCTACTTCTGTAGCATTGGCATTATTAACACCTAAGGAGGCAGTACAGAGCTTGGGAAAGAGAAACATCCCATCTTTTTCTTAGCTCTAAGTAAGATAAGCCAAAATTACTGAAGACTAGTTAAGAATCCATCTGCCTTTTTTTTTCTTGCAGTATACATGAAGCTCAAGATCTGAACCTGCTATGACTGACCCAGACGTCGTCACTGAGGTCCCAGCAGCTCTCAAACGCCTTGCCAAATATGTGGTGCGTGGCTTTTATGGCATTGAACATGCTTTGGCTCTGGACATTCTCATCAGGAACGCCTGTGTGAAGGAGGAGGACATGCTAGAGCTCCTGAAGTTCGATAGGAAGCAGTTGCGGGCTGTCCTCAACACCCTCAAGGGTGACAAGTTCATCAAGTGCAGGATGAGGGTCGAGACGGCTCCAGATGGCAAAACCACCCGTCACAACTACTACTTCATCAACTACCGGCTGCTGGTTAATGTGGTGAAGTACAAGCTAGATCACATGAGGAGGAGGATCGAGACGGATGAAAGAGACTCCACCAATCGCGCCTCTTTTAAGTGTCCCATTTGCTTCAGCACTTTCACAGATTTAGAGGCAAACCAGCTGTTTGACCCCAGGACAGGTAAGAGTGTAGGTAATGGAATGCTCTTGTTGTCTCCTGTGTCCCTAAGTGCTGGACTTAGTCTTGAGAAGAGGCAGCTGAGGAGTGATCTCATTGATCTGTACAACTCCCTGAAATGGTTTGTGGAGAGGTGGGGGATGGTCTCTTCTTCAGCACTTTCACAGATTTAGAGGCAAACCAGCTGTTTGACCCCAGGACAGGTAAGAGTGTAGGTAATGGAATGCTCTTGTTGTCTCCTGTGTCCCTAAGTGCTGGACTTAGTCTTGAGAAGAGGCAGCTGAGGAGTGATCTCATTGATCTGTACAACTCCCTGAAATGGTTTGTGGAGAGGTGGGGGATGGTCTCTTCTGCTGTACATACAGTACAGTGACTAGAGGGAATGGCCATAAGCTGAGACAGGGGAGATTCAGATCAGATGTTAGGAAATTTTTTTTTCACTGTTAGGGTGGTCAGACACTGGAATAGATTGCCCAGGGAGGCAGTGGAGTCACCATCCCTAGAAGTCTTTAAGAGGTATCTGGATCTGGCACTGGAGGATATGGTTTAGGATTTAGGAGTTACAGCAGAATGGCAGGCTAATGGTTGGACTTGATGATCTTAGAGGTCTCCTCCAACCTTGATGACTCTATGATTCCATGATTCTAAGTGGTGGACTTAGTCTTGAGAAGAGGTGGCTCAGGGGTGACCTCATTGCTCTACAACTGCCTGAAAGGGGGTTGTGGAGAGGTGGGGGATGCCCACTGCCACACCTGCAGTGAGAGGAGTAGAGAGAACGGCCGTAATATGAGATGGGAGATTCAGATTAGATACTTGGAAAAATTGTTTTACTGTTAGGTGGAATAGGTTGCCCAGGGAGGTGGTGGAGTCACCATCCCTGGAAGTGTTCCAGAGGTGTCTGGATCTGGTGCTGAAAGATGTGGTTTAGGGGTTAGGGGTTACAGCACAGTGACAGGTTGATGGTTAGACTTGATGCTCTTAGAGGTCACTTCCAACCCTGATGATTGTATTATTCTATGACTTTAAGGAGACAGAGGCTTAGGAAAATTCTCTTGAGTTTGGCTGGAGTTGGAGAGCATTCTGTTTCTGCAGGTGGTAATTGAGCAAAATACAAATGTAATGTACACAGACTTATACAGTCTGTACAGACAAATAGCAATGCTGGTAAAATGCTTGAGTGACAAGCAGTGGAGAAATGGAGGTCTTATCACAGTGGAAGTCAAGGGTGAATAAGGCAGTCCTTGTTGGAAGCTGACAGGTTTTCAGTCTAACCTGGTCTTGCCTGTAAACTGCAAGACTTACAGGTAGTTTGCAGAAAGATCATGTGTATTGCTGATTTTTATCATGCAAAAATTTTTAAATTTAGAGATGGTGATGCAAGCAGTGAGTTGTTACTGTTTAATATTCTCCTAGCCTAGTGCATTAGACTGCACAGCCCTGTTTCCCAGTGTAAGGCAGTCTCAAGAAAGTTAAAAGAAATTAATTACATACTTGTCTGTGGTTGGGAGTAAACAAGATTCTTTTTACAAGTGTGAGTCTCAGTGGAAGTGCACATCTATCTCATGCATACAAAATAAGAGTCTTTTCTGGGTGTCATTGTCTACAGGGCAGTCCAAATACTTTGTACTTCTGTGCCTGGGAAGAAAAGGAACACTTGCACCTGATGAGGTTCTGTTTTCTAGTCTAATCTGTGATTATTCTGGGGGGAAGGCAGAGAGTTGGGTGTTAGGTTTCCACCTTCTGAATAATTTTCTTTGCTTGTTAATCTTTTCTTTTGAATTCTAGGTCATGATTTTACTTTTTCATAAAAATAAGAAGGCAGAAATCAGGAGAGCTCTCAGAAACATTGGAGTATGGTGCATTGTGTCAGTTAACATAATGAGAAACTGCAAAAATTGGCTGTTTAGCAGCAGCAAAGCTTTTAATCTAGGGTTACCAATGTCTAATCTGCTTTTGTGAAGGGCAAACATCCAACAAATGTTCAGCCTATCCTTTTTCTTCTTTCCTGTCTCCAAAGTTCAAGAACTGTGAAAGTCCTTTCACTTGAACAGCCATGAAAATTATATTTAATACTGGAGGAACAGAATCCACTAAGTCAAGTAACGGTTGTTGAGGTAATCCAGTGCAGGTCTGAGTAGAAATTGTTTCCTCACGGAGCACCAAAACCAGCAGTGCTAGCACAGAGCTTCTCTACTCACCACTGAGTGCAGAAACTCTACATGCTCTCTGCAGTTAGGGGTCATCTGTGGTGGCTAGGGTTGTGTGTGTTGGGGAATAGTGCTTTTGTAGCTTGCCTCAGGGAGGAAAGAGTAGAGAACCTGAGCGAAGAACATACGTAGTGGGGAGTGTGAGACACTGATCTCAAGGGCACTTGTAACACTTTGCAAAGGCCTGTGGCCATTGTTTCCCAGCCTGTGTGGGTGATGAGTTCCAAGAGAATAGAACTGACTGTCAAGAAGATGCTGAAGACAATGAGGCTGGGATTTGGTTTTGACACCAAGGCCTGTGCTCCAAGAACTGATGAGGTCAACCAGGGGTTTGTCTGCAGTACAGACCCTGGCTGTGTCCACAATGTGAAATCATTCACTGGCACATAGGATATTTTATAGTTTTGCTGATGGAAGGAAAGTTTGGATGCAGTTTTCTCAGCAATTCCAGCAGCTGGGTTCCGTCAGCAGTCATGCAAATAATAGGATAGCCATTTTACCTTCACTTAACTTTTAATGAGAACATTACCTGCCTAGAATTTATGTATTTTCTGTTTCTCTTTATATTGCTTTTAAGTCAATGATAGCATCATCTAGATAGTGCATGATGATACTGTTGTGTGGCTGCTTTATATTGCGGTGGGTTATGTTGTCTGCCTGTTTCCTGCTGCTCTGGATTTCCGAATCAGAAAAGAACGGGGTCTTTCACAGAGGAAGCTCATGAGGTCAAGGCATGTGGAGAAACAAGGTTTATTAGACAGTGAATATCTATCCTTTTCCAAGAATGTCCTTAGCTCTGGTCAGTGCTATACATAAAGCTCTCCCACTCATTGAAGCTCATGGCAGTACAACTGCTGAAAAGTAGCCAAAAACCGCATCACTTGAGTCGCGGTTGACCTGAGCTGCTCTTAAACTATGTTGATAAAATTTTGTGAATTAGAAGGCCTGCAGGGCCAAAGTCTGTTAATCCATGGAGCAGGTAGGGCATGGAAGGCATCCTCTGCACCAGTTTAGAGCAAACTGCACTTAAATTGAGAGGAGCTTATTGTTCTTGCCCTTCCTGATCGGCAATGGTGAGGTTTCCAGATCCACTCCATGACTATAGTCATTCTATTGCAATTTGTGAATTTAGAGTGTTTGTGAAGAGCCTGTCTGCAGAACTCTAATTTTTACTACAGTGTCTGCAGCTGATTCTTGGATCTAGCAGAGGTTTGTTTCTTATAGGTTATCACCTGTCAAGTGGAGGCCTTCTTAGCTCTGTGCTTTACTCCATTTCTGAATAATGTTGAAATAAACCAAAGTGTGTGTTTTTTCATCAGAAGATATGATTATTGATAGTTTTGGAAGGTAGAAACATGTCTGCTGAGAAAAAGAAATGATAGTAAGAAGGGTATGTTTTCAGGGCATGTAGGTACAGATGTGCTTTGGTTGCTGTTCATCCAGTTGACTTGGAAAAATATTTTTGAACAGAGTAGCACATTTGCCAGTAAGGTAATTTTAAACGTAGATTTTAAATAGTAGAAATGTTACTTTAGGAGTGTGATCTCCTTGTTTTTTAGAAGTATTATAAGATTTTTCTCCATCTCTTTTTCTGCCATTAAGTATCTCAACCCAAAAACACTCCAAAAACCTATGTCTGTTCCTGGTAGTAAGTTCAAGGACAGGAATAGTGTAATGTTAGAAAACTATGAGATGGTGAAAGTTAAGATGATAAGAATAAATGGAGTTTTGCTGCTGCTTCAACTCAGAAAAGGATCTTTGGAAAAATGAAAAGAAATGCCTGTTGTGCCGGAGGAGTCGCTTGGTTGTGTGACTTGTGAGTGCCTGCTAGCCCTAAGCGCGGCATACCCAGGTCATGAGTTGTAGCCCCACCTGTTCTAAATTAACCACTTGAAGGGATCTCCAGCTGCCACACTTTATCCTCAGCAGCGTTTGTTACTGTTGCCTCCAATGAGGAGGTATCAGTAACCTCAGATTTTAGGGGCAGAGAGCTCTGTGGTAGTGTCCTTTCATTTTGCAAAAGTTTGTATGGAAACTTGTAACAAAGCTAAAGAGGTTGCAGATTTGCAGTTTGGCAATTGACCTGACAGTGCCTTTGATGAGAATTGGTGCCGACTGGGTTGTTACAAGCTGAGCAGACAGTTCTTACCCACTTTTGTGAGTATTTTGAAATCTACAGGAAGAAAAATGTTAATGCTGCATGAAAAAAGAGTGTTGCTTCAAGCCTTGTGTTTCAGATGGGATGAGAAAGGAAAAAGATTATAGTTTTCCTAGAAGATCCTAATATAAGCACTCGAAATACGGATCATTGCTTTTCACTTGTCTGAGCTGTTCTCTGGTATTTCATCACTTTGTTCTGATGCAGCTGCTGTAGAATGAAGCCTTATGCAGGTGGAAATCTGCAGCCATTCCCTTAAACAAGGTAAGGGCTATCTCTTGAGGCAGGGGTGTGCAAGGAAGAGTTTAATTGAGGAGCAGTAAGAAAAGCCAGATGTGTAATGTGAATAACACTGCTGAACTCAGTCTACTGCCAGACCTGGGCTGGCAGTGGGCACTGACACAAGGGACTCTGGATTTTCAGTGTTTCACCTAGAAACAGGATATTGCTTCATCAGTCTCTTACACAGACCTATGGGAAGAATTTTCTTCCCCGTGCTTTTAAATGTAGAAACTGCAGAAGTATGGCTTCTGCGGGCAAATGCCTTGAATTTCAGAGCTATCTAAAACAACTCAATACCATCTTGTGGATTGGATTTCTGGAGAATTAACTGTGCCCAAGTGTGTTCTGTGGAGTGAGGGGGAAGGACAGGAGGAACGGCATGGTCTCACCCGGTAGAGGGCACTGTCCTTTCTCTGTACGGATGGGCTTGGGTTGATTCATCTATTGAGTATCACAAAACTGGGAATTACGTTCATGGATGCGTGTTCTGTAGCATGATTAATTGGCTCTGTCTGGGGAAGGTCTCTGATGTATCCTCTTCTTGTACCCTAATCATATTTGTAAATCTAGTGTAGTGTTGGAGTTAACTGTCAAATTCAAGGTCAATTTGAAAGAAAGTGTGTGACTAGAAACTGCAAAAGGGAGAGTAGGTTTGAAGTGCAAGAGTGACAGAAATGAGACCCTGCAGTGCATTGCACTGTTATTCAGCCCTGGATTTCCTCAGGTGTTCTAAATACTGAACACTATCAGGATACTCAGCTGGGTAGCAAGTGAATTTGATTTGATGTGAGAAGGAAAATAAAAAGCTTGATGAAGTAGTTTTTCCACTGTTGTCTTCTACCTTTGCAATATAATTTTTTATCCAGTCTTGTGTTTCTTTCACTTCTGTTAACGTGAAGAAAAATGTTGATGTTAACTGTAAACTGTAATTATGTAGTTCATCTCTCTTACATACATCTATACACTAAGTGTCCTCAGCATAACAGTTTTGGTTAGATAAGATGTGAATAACAGTGGAAAGGAAAGGGTGGAAGGTAAGTGGGTAATGTGAATGGGAAAGATGATGCTTGTTGGGATGTTCTTAATTGCAGTTGTAATCATTGGAGTGTCTTGTTGCTATTGGAAATCACAGCAGTTAATTACTTGTCTACTCTTTGTCCTCCCACAGTTTGCTCTTGGTTTGGTGAATGATTTTGGGTGTAGCTGTCTTACTGTTCATGACAGTGTACTGTGATGGTAACATCCTGTTTATCTGGATGCCTTTCTTATTCTGTGTGCTGATATGAAATTTAATTTGGGAAGAACAAATTGAAGGCAGCAATATCAGTTTCACAGAAGGAAAGACAACACCTTGAGTATCAGTTTAACCCCACTGTCAGCCTCTCACATGTTCATTTGTGTACTTCATAACAGAATTGCACATAACATGTTCAGAGACAGGGTTTCTGTACCTGTCATAAGGCACCTTATATCACATTCAGGTAGCCTGGATGCAGCTGAGAGTTTGTATGGTTTGGGCCCTGTTACTGAGATTAGAAATTTGATTAGTCTTTGATATTTTTGCTTTGGTCTTATGTGTTGACATCTAGAGCTGTTGCCTTTTCTTCTAAGTGCTCAGCTTCTCACTTCATCCCCAGTGAGCTATTCAGACCACATCTTTCTTCTCTTGTTTTGAATTTCCACTTCCTCAGGCAAGTTCTATGTTAGCTTCAAAACTTCCTCATCTGATTCAAATTACTTTTGAACCTGTCCTATCTATTTTGTTAATTTTTTGTTGTGCTTCCCCTTCTCCCTGCTTTTTGCCTTGCCTTTTCTTGGGGAGTTCTTGTGTCTGTTTCTGGTATATCTGTTTATGCATTCTATCCCTTCCAGCCACTAGAAAAAATAAATTACTTGGAGCCATTTATTCTGTATCTTCACACTAGGTCGTCTGTCCTATTTGATTCTGTTGATTCTTGTCCTTCAAGTACAATGATTTTCAGAACAGGCATTCTGGATAGCTTTGTCTACCATATACTGCCATGCATGAGCTATATGATGCTGCTACAACAATTTACAGCTTTTAACCAGCCAAAATCGGGACTTAGAAAGTATTTATGTAAATTGGCATACCAAAACTTCCCTTGAAAAAGAAAGGATTCTGAACAGTTCTGTTTTGAACAACTTCATGTTCTGTGAAGTTGTGGGTTTTTTGTTATCATTGTTAGCTTTCCAAGTGTATGAAAACCCATCAGTGCGATTTTTCTTGACTCTACAGGCACATTTTGTTTGTCTGTGCTGTCACTGAGAGCTTTTGGCAAACACCAACAGAAGGAAACTGTCCATGCTCTGCTTAGCTTTTCTGTTTCTATTCAAATTCCTGGCAAAAGCTCCAGGAGTATTCCTGTCGGCTTTACTCTGCTTCAGCTTGATAAGGCTTGAAGCCACTGGGAAAGGAAAACTGAGAAAAACATATCAGAATTAATGCATGCTTTCCTAAAACTAAGAATACTCCGTAGAATGACTTAAAAGGATGCGTAGGTTACATCTGCAGCTTGAACTCATTCCCTGCAATCCCTGTCCAAAGGATAACCATCTGGTCTAACCACAGATCTCTCAGCTTGGTGGAAAAACAGGTGAAGGTAGTGCTAGAGCCTGTGTTGTGCAGATCCTCACTCCAGAGGATAAAGCTTTTGCTTACAGAGTGTTGTCTGGTGACTTCCCTGTATTCCACACTGACTTCTGGCTGGTGTGCTGTGTCTCTTAGATTAAAAAAAATAATCTAATAAATGCATGCCCTGACTTACAGTATTGATGCCTTTCTTTTTTGTCCACAGAGGGCATTTTATTATTAGAAGTGCAAGAACTAATTGCCCTTCAAGTAAAGGTTATCACTTTAACTTTTCTCTTGGCTTTGCAAATTGAAATAGATAACAGCAAGAAGATCTCTGTAAAATCTGACTATTGCTAAGCCCTTTACAGTGATGAAGCTGGACTGCAGCACTGCTATCTTTTGCTCGAGTAACTTGCTGTTCTTTTGAAACTGCATAGTTGCTAATACCATCTGCAAAGGGTGTCATCCTTTTGGGCATGGGTATCTGTAAGTCAGATCAGGACCTCGTGGAGAATCTTGTTACTTGGATTGCAGTCCCTGCTGTTGGATGCAATTTGAGGGTTGGCTCAGTTGGTATTTTGGTGTACTCTCCTTGGTTGAAGTTTAAAAAACAAAACCTGCCTATAGTTCCCGATGGGCTTCCTTTGGATATTCCCTCTGTCCAGCTGTGCCTTTTTCTGCTTACTGTCTGCCTTAATTTATCCACAGTAGGACAGAAGGAAGGACTCTTGTCTACTCAGAGCTGCTGAGGTTGTGAATGTGAGCTGGAGCAGAAATAGCCTCCTGAGAGGAGGAAAAGATTCCTCTCTTCCAGTTTTATACTGAATACATATTAAATCATCCGGCACTTTTGAACGGTCACTAATTTGATGTGTGCCTCATGCAGGCCATTTTTTGAATGTTTAATTTACCTTTTCAAGAGAAATGTCTTTGCTTAAAAATTATATTACAGTGTTTTTAATTTAGTGGGGCTAAAAATGGTCTGCACAGTGAGATGAACGAACAACTTAGTGTTCCTCTAGATAATACACAGTTGTTCAGAAGGTGCTGCTTTTTGGTTTTTTTCTAAGAGACATCAAAGGTTAAATTGTTCCCCTTCACTAATTGCGAACTCTGGTCAGCA
>NW_008686277.1:9118-42905 GCF_000695815.1 Acanthisitta chloris
TGTAATTAACGTTGTTGTGCCATGCAGAAGCAAATTTGTTTGCTATCGTTTGAATTTTCTTGACTTTACTACTTAAACTATGATCAGGAAGTAAACACATATAGGCAGTTGCACACGCGTTTCAGGCTGTGATCAAGTTGCTATTTCACAGCTGAGTTACAGCACTGCTTTGCCCTTAGAGCACCTTGCATGCCTCATTCTCCACTGATAACCTGCTGTGGCCCCCTGGCAGAGCTTATTAGCTTGTATCCTGTACAGTGCTCTAGAGAAATGTATTTTAAACTGCTGACTGGGCCCCTGGACTATCTTTGTATAGCTGTACTTGGTCCTTGGCCAGAAAAAAACCCTGAGTGTCTTTTTGGTTTTCAATTTAAGATCAGAGTAATAGAGCTGGGTGTGTTTTCTCCCAAAGTGCTAGCAGGGTAAAAGTTAGAGGCTCAAGTGTGTCCTTCCTGTACAGGTATATGTCTCCTAGAGCACACTGCAGGTCAGGCATGGAGCTTGAAGGCAGAAATTCTGTTAAGCCATATGGGCTATGCAGGTAAGTGATTTTGCTGCTTGAGGAACAAGGCTTTTAGCCATCTAGAATTTTTCCTTGAAAAATGTGAGATTTGGGGATGCAGAAAGAGAAAAGTGAAAACGGAGAAATTAAGCGATCGCAAGTGCAAGACAAGATTTATTTTAGAGGATAAGTAAACAGCCCAGGGTTGAGTGTTCCACCTCACCTGTGCTCTTCGGTGAGAGCCAACAATAGGAAGAGGCACGAAGCCCACTTGGTGAAGATTTGCACTTCAAAAGGATTGGCAAGGCTTTTAATTCCCTCCACCAGGGATGGCCAGGAAAGGCATTTCGTCAGAACACTGCATCCTCTCTTCAATGATTAAAGGAAATCTGGGTGTCGGAAGGAAACAGATAGCTTTGGCAGAACAGGACAAAGCTCAATAATACAAACCCGCTCTGATAATGCCAGTCTAAAATTGCATCATGGAAGAATTCTCCTTCCTTACAGTCAAAATTTTTCTTCCCCCTGGGCTGTTTTATTCTTACTCTCCTGTTTGTTCTTGGGGGCTTAACATGAATTAACCCAAGTGGCTAAAAACACAGGTTCTTTGGTTGTGCTTGCAGTTAGAGTTAAGGCAGGTTGTCTTTTCTGGATTACCTTTGCTGTTAGTCTGAAACAGTATATCCAGTTTGGTGACTTCAGGCAAGGGAAAAGAGTTAGACCACTCTGCTTCTGTCTAACTGACAAATAGATGAATGCATTTAGCAGTTTTACTGCATAACTTGAGTATATAAACTCTAATGGGTATGATTATGAGAATACTTGAATACTGTAGTTTTAAGTTGCAAAGAGCAGATTATCAACTTCTGGCTGTAATTCAGTGGAATTGAGAGAAGAGATACCTGCATTACAATTTCCATAATAATTGCACTGAGCTGGTGAAACTCTTTAAAAAGGGGTTTGCTTATCTACCCTCAAGCCTAAAAAGTGGCTGTAGGATCTTGCAGGGAGTGGAGGACTAGGATGTAACTTGACTATTAAAGACAAAAAATTAGGTGATTTGTGAGTCTTCACTCAAGTTGAAATGGAGAGATGGCAGTCTCAGTGGTCCTCCCTGCTTTGTGAACAAGATCACATGAATATATGGTTATTGTTGGAAACAGACCACATCAGTTTTAAAAACAAAGCCCCACATTTTTTTTCATATGAGTGACAGCTGTAATTAAATGGGCTGATATGTATGTATGTATAAAAATATCAGTGTAAAAAAATCTTTAAAATGTCAGAAAAGCTGATGAAGGAAGAGGAAATAATCCTCACCTGCTGTATGTGATGTTCTATCAGCTAAAACTTTGGGCTGTTTCTGTGCTTGACTTAATCCTTTTGGGGATTTAAAAGTATTTAACTCGAGGAAATGTGTGTGCTCCAGACACACTTGAGCTGCTTACTATCACCCAAATGTGATAACTGAACATTGGGTGTTTGGACTGGAATGTTTTTGCTGAGGATTGAGTTCCTCTGTCCTGCCTGTAGTCCTCCCTCTCGGCCAAGGGTCTTGCCACTAGTAAATGCTTTGGTGATTCATCTTAATCTGCCTGGAGCTGAAAGTTAATGACCCACAAAAGCAGTAACTTGTAAAGCTGACAGGAACTTGATGCTTTCAGGCAACGAAGGCTGCTGTGCTTCTCAGCAGTTTAATATTTCCTTCCAAAATGTAATCCTAATCGTCATCCAAATCTGTAGTATACATTCAGGAGTTTGAGTGTTAAGGATGTGCCACCTTGTGTGTTTGTCAAGACTGCAGTGGGTACAGTCTGATGCAGGGACAAACAGTTGTGGAACCAGAGAAGATGTGACTAAGCCTGAGCTTGACCTGTGTCCACGTGGCTGTACCACTTTTGAATCCTCCTAAATGTTCCTTGGGTGGTGACTGTGTCATATAGATACCACAGTGTAAACATGTGGGTCAGCATACTGGGCATGAGCTCCAGTGGTGCCCTTTTTATCACATGCCTGCATGGCTTTGGCTTACTACTGAGGTTCTCCATCTTCAAAATGGGAAATGTGTAACACCTTTTCTTCACACTTGCTTTATTTGTCTGGTTGGGCTGATTTTTAAAACAGAATTTTTCTTACCAAGTATTTTTTGCATGTCTCCAATTCTCTGCAACTCTGAGTCTCTGTATCCCATCTGGGTAGGACCAGTGCCTCAGATATACCAGTGAGTCTCTGCTGGTCTCCAGCACTGTTCCAAAATGTCATCTTTATATACCAGAAGACAATTATAAAAAAAAAACATTTACAAATTTCTGCAGTTTTTGTGTCTTTCACTCCTCTCTTGGGAGTTATATCACAAATGAGTTATATCACTCTATATATAACTCATAGAGTTACATGACAAATTCAAGTTCATTGGAGCACTGCTGCTCTTCCAGCTGTGAAGGAAAGGAATAAGAGCTTGCTTCTCTTAACCCTTATTATTTGAATTTTAATTTATTAGCTCACTTAGATCAAATCTGGGGCATTTATAACAGCAAGATGGCAATTTACCTTGGAGTTGTGCCAGTTGTGCTTGTTCCGATGGAAGTGTTTGTGGCACCAAGCATGAGTGCCTACTTAAGGAGAGGGAAAGCAAAAGCAAGTAAACAGCACAGCAGGCCTTCTATTTGAAACTCCCTGCAAGAGTGGAAAGATTTGCAATTAATGTCCATGTGTTTGTTTATAATTAGTTTTGAAAGGAGCATTAAGACCCTGTAAAGCTACTGAATGCTGAGAGACAGGAAATCAGTTTTGGAAATCTGTGTTTGAGAATTCATTTATGTAGTTGTTTTTATTCTTCTCAGATGACTGCCTGTATCAGAATTCGTGCCACAAAAAAAAATAAAAATGCATTCACCAATTTTTAAAGTCTATATAAAATCACTTTCTTTAATGTAACGGCAGTGTTTGTTTACAGGTAAAGCTATACAATTTCTCAGTATCAAAACACTGATTCCTCAACTTGTGATGGCTCTTCATTTAAGATCTGCTGTCACCTGTGATGCAAAATCTTTTCAGATTTTATCAGTTAAAGCTTGGAATTGGTATCCTACTCAGAAGTTATCTTGTTTAAGAATATCCCTAGTGATGGAGCTTCAAGCATAGGCAATCATTTTGATCTTGTCTGCATCAGTCCTTGTAAGTGCCTCAATATTGCAGTGTCTGAACGGTGATAGGACATATTATTCCCATACCTGTTCTGCCAGTCCAAAGGTGCCTTTATAAGGCTCACAGCTGCTGTGTGTAGGCAGTATAGAGAGCAATGTTCTGGTATGGGTAAATTTTAGAAAAAGTGAGATGCTTTGGACTTTACTAAACATCACCTTGTTGGCTGCTGGCAATTTCTGTGGTTCATAACGACAGTTCTTCATTCCAGTTGTGTCTCCTACCACCTTTTCCAATTTTGTCTCATTAGTACATTGTATATGCATATACAATTCTGCATTCAAAATCTTTGGTAGAAAGTATGAAATAGAAGTGAACCAGGATGGACTCTTGAAACACTCTCAAAGGCTGACAGCAAACTTATGTTTTTTGAAAAAGTAGTGTTCTCCACCAGTTATGCAATCATTTTCTGATTTATTTATCTGGACTGTGTTTCTTTAGTTTGCTGATAAGCATACAGAACAGTTGAAGATCCTCTCTTCCCCCAGCCAAAACAGATTTCTTCCCATTTTTCTCATTATCATTTAGCTTCTCCAAAACTGAAGATTTGGCTCACTTTTTTTTCCTCTAGTAACTTATATTCCTGCTCAGTTTCTTCTATATGAGTAAATTATCTTCCACCAATATCCAGTTTCCCTTGAGCATGTTATGAAGTATAATCCCTAGCCAAATGAGCTGTGAGTCTCAACTATCCTCCACCCTTCCCCAGTCCTGAATTCCAGTCACAGGACTTGCTGCCATCATAGTTGTTTTTCCCTGCGTTAACTCAAGGTAAATGCTGTTCCTCACTTAGCTGCAAGAGATTAGATAATGTCCTTGGAAGTAGGAAGGAGGAGAAAAGGCCATCTGCAGCAGTCTCCAGAGTGGGATACATGCAAAACTTTCCATTGAGGTGTGAGGAATAGTAAGAAAATATTTCTTGTACTATTAATAAAAAAGTTGTAAACCAGTTTTTCATCTTTATCTCATCCTGTTTCTATCTTTGCGTATGTTACATAATGTACATAGCATTATTACAGTAGCACACATATAATTTGTAAATAAGTGTCCTTATCATGAGCATCTGTGCTCACAGTTGTTTTACTGATGGAATGTGCAATAGCAAAGTTTGGAGAACAGTGGTCTGGAATTTCACGTTTCCTCCTTTCCCTTCCAAAAATAACTTTCAGTCCCTTGCCCAGTGTCAGGATCTCTTTGTCTTGGCAATTTTATTTTTTTTTAATTTTAATCCAGAGCATTATGATTTTATTATTTGAGCATTAAATCAGACCCTGGATTTGTTTATAAATTTGAAAGGCAGTGTTTCATGCTCTTTATTAAAATCCATGCAAGTCTTCCAAACTACCTTGATCTCTTGCTGACTGCTTTTAGTAAAAAAATCTGAATGTTTCTTCTTGCTTCCAGTGAAATCTTTTGTCTGGCATTCCTTGGCCTGAAGTAAATCCTTTATAAGTGCTGAACACTTTGTTGTGAAATCGAGATTTCTCTTGAACCTTTGACCCGTATCGTGTTTTTCTGTGCATCCCTTTGGATGTGCATCAGCAGATTAAATGACGATGGCTGCGTCTTTTACTTGATGAACTAGCTGAAAGGTAGTCCTTGGAGCACACAGAAGAGGATGCCACTAACTTTGTAGTGCTCTTCCTTGTCTCTTGCCCAAGGAGAATTAGGAGTATTCTGCTTGGGGATTGCAGTGATAACAAGTCATTGCTTTTGTCCCTCTTTGCTCTTAAAAGCTCTTCTGTTCTTAGTGTAGCAAATGATTGGTGCAGGTGCCAGCAGAGCAAGGTTATGTGGTTTGAGGTTTTTGCTTCTTTTTTTTGCTCTCTGTTCACCTTATTTTGTAATAGCTCTAAGGCAAAATATCCCTCGGTTCCTGTGTGTTCAAATGGAACCAGAACAAATGGCTTCGTTCCTTAGGTAGTTGTAAGTGAGGCAAAATTATTTTGGAAATATTTAGGAAAATCAGAGCTTTTTATTAAAAGCAAAGCTGATGCAAAAGTGATAGCATCTTGGATGATGTAAATTAGGAAAGATCCTTGATCTGTGTGGGAAGATAAATTTTTGATGGAAACTTCCTCTGTAAAACAGTGTATTTAATACAGGAACAGAGGAGTACTCAGAATACTGTTTGTTAGATTTTTCAAAAATATATGCATTCCAGGATGCAAGGCAGAGTAGAGGGCAAAACTGATTGACAGAGAACTCTAGAAGTTACTGCAGTGATGAACTGAAATATCTGAACAGAACAGTACAGGAGCTTTCTGTGTTTGATTAAAGAAGTGTGAATAACTGATGTTTAAAAATCAGTAAATTAGCATTGTTAAGGTAGGTCTGCAACTGCATTTCTTGCTTTTATACATAAGCATCTGATGCAATGTACAAATGTCCTTTCTTCTCAGAAGAAATGCAATATATAGCTTTTCTGCAAGTGAGTTTACTGCCTTTTATGCTGTGTCAGGCAGTGTAAGCTTGCACTATGCTGTATTTTCATGTATGATTTTAAAATATGCTGTCACTTCTTGGCAGTAAAAATTAATTTATTAAAAAGAACTAATAATTGTGTCAGTAATGTTATTCTCTAATGGCAATACCTGACAGTGTTGCAGTGAGGTCTTGCAAAGGTGTATACATATGTAAACATGAGTTGCATGGGTAGGTGTATGATGTGTTCCTAATTGGAAATAACTCAGTGACAAACTTAGAAAGAGACTCTGAGTTCAGACTTGTAAATTCTCATCCTCAGAGAAAACTGAAAAGGTTGAGATATTGTTATTTCCTTTATGATGTCACAGTTGGAAACTGTAGAACCTTTCATCTGCACAATATGAAATGTAGGGTGGCACTCTTCATTAGTTAATTCTGCTAAAATAAAAATAAAATGCAGCTCAGGAAACTGATGCAGCTAATTTTTCTACTCTTTTGAAGTCTCTGGAAGGAAGCCAAAATTAGCCTCAACACTGTTTGGGTTTTTTAAAGAAATGTATTTGCGGAACCTTAGAAAATGTTCCATTAATACAATGAATGGGATAAATAAATGGGAGATAAATGGGACAAAGGGAAAGCCCAAGGATTCAAGGGTTGGACTCGATGATCTTTGAGGTCTCTTCCAACCTGGTTGATTGTATGATTCTATGAATGGGCACTGACACTGGACAAGGGATTCATCTTTCCTAACTTTCAGCATTTACAGGCCAGACATGGACACTCGAGGCAGAATTGGACTGTAGTGGAGCTTCTTTTTCTCTGCTGCCAGTGAAGGGGGAGTCCTGCAAACTAGTAGCCCCTATGTTCTTGTCTGGTTTGAAGTGTCTCAGTTTCAGTGGGGAGAGCCCTCTGTACCTGTCACGTTCACCATATGAATGGCAGTTTCATTCTGTGACTCTGTAAGATCTGTCAAACTGGTTTGTGTTAAAGTTAAGCTCACATATGGTCTGGTGTATATTAAACTTGTGTAGAATTAATTCAATCCAGGAGAGACATTGGGTTGTCCTACAAAAATAGCAGGTTTTAGTTTTCATTAAGAAAACTATTCATTTAAAAAAACCTTCTTGTTTCTGAAAACAAACTCTATCACTTCATCTTAAAACAGTTTTTGTGCTAGTCATTATTATTCTGCTGTGCTTTATTTTGCTTTGTGAAAACCACCTATAGCAAACTTGAGGTCACAAATATCTTGGCTCAGATTCTGTGCAGTGTTTTGAGTATGAAGGCAAAATTCCTCATCTATACATTTTTTGTCTTCAGCCCTGAAACTGCTTAAAAGTGCAAAGAATCAAGAATGTTGGTAGTTTGGGGTACTTTAGTGGTGATTGCTTAAATGAATTCAAGTTGGATTAAACTCTCTTCCAGCCCAGTTTGAATCAGCAAGCTCACTCTATGCAGAGTCTCCCAAATGGTGTGTGCCTCACAGCATAAGTGAGGATGCTAGGAGCAATTAAAAAAAGAGTGAGGATCAAGAATTTCTTATAGGGATCAACCTGTAGTTTTATACTCTTGTTTCAGCCTGCATGTGATGGAGACTGGGAAAACAGGACAAGAGCACCATGAGGTGTTCAGTGCCAAGTCATACACAAAATACTGTGTTAAAGTAAAGCACTGCCATGACTTTCACTTACACAGGTTAGCAGATGGTCTGTCAGTCATGTCTGAGGCTTTAGTACAAGTGTTTGCTTACAATCCCAGCAAGAAAGGAATTCTGGCTCTCTGAGGTATTGATTAAAGTACCAGTTATTGGAACTAAAAAGAAGGAAAGGGAGAATGGATAATCTTACATCCCTTCTGCTGGTGGGAATCCCATGTTGTGTAGCATCAGACCAGACCTCCAGCTGAGGCACAGCACAATGTGCAGAACCCCATGCACAGGGAGGTTTGCCCTCGTGATTGTCTTCAGAGTTCTTAAAGAAGTAAGAAGAAGATTAGAAGAAAATTTTATTGATAATGTCTGCTGCTCAGCAAAAGAAAGTTTGCATGAGAGCACTCTGCTCCTCTTGAAGATAAAGACATGTTGGAGCAATCAGTGGTGTGAGAGCTGCCTTACATAGAGAGTCCTCTGGTACGATTCACTGGCACATTTATCCTGCAGCCAAGGTATGTGTGCAGCACAGGCCTGAGGGCCAAGGGCTCTGTGCAGCACAGCACAGACCTGCAGCTACTCAGGAGAACTGTTGTGTGCATCACTGGCTCTGTGCAGCTCTCCTGGCTGGGATCACTACAGGACACAACATTCTGATGAGGCAGTCTGTGCCACTCCTTCCTGCAGCAAGGGAAGGGTGTAGCTCACAGCTCTCTGAAGACTGCTGTGCTTGCAGAAGGGCAGGTGACCTGGTGGTTTGTAGTGACTCCAGTTTCTTCTAAAAGGGCCAGATTTTCCATCTGTATGCACATTGGCATATTGAACCAGTTTTCTCTGGTCACTGTGTTTGTACCACTGATGGGTTAGTTCCAGTAAGGAATACAGGGCTCCAGAGGTGGTGTGTGTTTTGGGTACCCATCAATTACCATAAGCACAGTGGAAAAACAGATTCTAAAATGGGAAATCTGTTGATTAAAATGTACAGAAGAAAGCCTGAAACAAGAGATAATGCATTTGTTTGTGAACCATAACGATGATGCAGAATCAGATTGTTCAAGGGAAGATGTTGTTAGCAATCTCATTTATTAAAGAACCCTCAGTGGTGGGAGGGAAGTTCTGTTTGAATTTTTCATACTTGGTTTGCAGTTTTAAAAATGCTATGTATGATTCTGCTTTGAAAAGTAGGTACAAAGTGGGGAATGAGTATACAATAAAATGTCTGCATTTCAGAATATGCTGAAGGTTATTTTCAGATACAGTGCAGGGCTAGAAGAGATAACCCATCATCCTATTCTGAAGCAGGATAAATTTAACCTCCATGGCTAGCATATTCTAGGCTTCTTATCCTCAGTTTTTCTTAATATCCTAACCTAAAGGGGTTTTTTTACCCCAGATTAAAGCTGTGAGTAATCTTTTGTGTGTATGTGTGAAATGTAAGAACAGTTTGTCACCATTTGCATTACTGTAACATACTTAATATCCAAAATTTGCTGTTCCCTGCCACCACCTTCTTAAAACTAAACAAGTCTGTCTTTCCGATTTTTTCCCTAATGAGATGTGTTAAGCTGTGTCATTTTGTTCATTTGGAATTGTTACAGTTGGTCCCCATCTTCAAGTATGGGATCTGAAGCTGCACCTGCTTTATCAGGAGAGATATTCATAGGGAAGAATAAAGCAGGGTAACATACTGTTGACTCATGCTTCGCACGACATAGTTATTAATATACATAGCAGCCAGATTTTCTTTTACTTTCCTTGCAGCACAACAAGGTTGGTTCCTGGCTTTGTCCTCTGTTATAAACCTGAGGGTTTTTGCACAGTGCTGCCAAAACAATTATGCCCTTCTGGCCACCTCATTCCTTTTTTTTTTTTTTTTTTTTTTGAAATTGAGGTGTTATATTTTCTGTCTCTACTGAATTTTGTAATACTTACTCCAAGCATTTCTCCATTTGCAATTGCAATCCTGTCTCCTAAAGCGTTTGTAACCTTGCCCTTTAAATTGTGAAATAAATTCACAAAATCTGCCAGTCGCTAGAAAATATTAACTGTGGTCAGGGCCTCTCTTCCTAGGGTTATTCCAGCTGAGGTATTGATACCTACTCATTGAGAATGTGTTGTGCATCCTCCTTATTGTAAATTCACCTCTAGCCTTTCTCCCTGGTTTGTTTATGAGGATGTTTTGCAGGATAGTCCAGCATTAGATTGTGTCACATCTAATAGCTGTTCTTCAGCATTTATAATTATGAGATCTCCAGGAAGACAAAGCCAGGATATCTGTGGAGGTGGACTTTCACAGTGGTGCCTGGTGGTGAGTATAAAGCAAAATGAGAGGGTCCAACCTGATCTAAGACCTTTTCACTTCAAGTAAGGTTGCCCAGAGATGCCACAGTGACCCTGTAATTGGCATCTCCTGGACTACTGTACACAAAAGTGAGCAGGAAGGCAATAAGCAAATGAACCTCCTCACTGCCTTATGACTTTATCAAGCCTGTGCTCATGTCTTTCCCCCACCTCCCAGACAGCTTCCCATGGATATGTAACATCTTGGGACTCCTTTTCAAAGGAAATTAATGGATCAAGTCCATGCTACACAATGTTGTACATTGAGACTAACTGGCCCAACAGCACAGATCACTTGGGGCAGTGACTGTGAATATTGTATAGTTTTAGCTTCAGAAGCAAGCTGAAGTGATCAAAAAAGTTTTTGTGTGGAAATTTTGCGTGAGCCTCAAAAAACGTAGGCATGCATGTTCCCATCAGTAAATAGTCAACCTAGATCACTTCCCCCTAGTTCTCCTGTCACCTTGGACCATTCATTTAACCTTATCAAGCTTACCTACTTGAAAAACCAGTGGTCATTCCCTGTCTGCTGGAGAAGAACCAGGCAGTTGCCAGCCTCTATGGTGAAGAAGCAATTTTTCCTTCATCTGATGCTGCATTTATCCATCTGTTTCCCATCCACTGCGATGCTCTGGGGCGTATGACCGGACAGTCCCCCCTTGGCCCCTGACCCAGCCTTGCAGCACACTGTTTCCAGGGGGAAAGCTGCTGCTGTGCCACCCTCACCACACTGGAGGGAGAGAGGACTGGTTAAAAATAAATTTGGGAGCAGATGGTGAGGCAGATTATTGTTCATCCTAGGGCGATGATGATGATGTGCCAGCTAGCTGCTGGTTGTCTATCAGAATTAATCAGGTACTGTTGTGGCACATGATCAGTGAAGCCACTGCTCCCCCTGGGAAAAGGGAAGGAAGGGCAGAGGAGCAGCTCTGTAAAATAAATTGTTGGAAAAGCACTTGCTTTGAAGATATAAGAATTTTCTAATGGAGAAAAGACTATGTAAGATTTAAAACAGGAATGTTTTTAGGGTTGGTTTGTTTGGGGTTTTATTGTAAATCTGCATGTATGCTTACCTCCTGAAAAGCAATTGGAAAAAATTGGTCACTTTCTTCTTGCATATGTTTCAATGGAATTGTGAGTCATCAGAAATAAAAACTTTTAAGAGGTTTACAGGACACTTATGAGCACTGTCTGTATGGATAGTATGAAACATTATCCATAGAATCATAGAATTTAAGAGTTGGACTGGACCTCACAGATCATCCAGTCCCAACCACCTGCCATGGGCAGAGACACCTCCTCACTAGATCAGGCTGTCCAAGGCTCATCCAGCCTGGCCTTGAGCACCACCAGGGTCGGGGCAGCCACCACGTCCCTGGGCAACCTGTGCCAGTGTCTCACCAGCCTTATAGTAAAAAACCTTTTTCTAATATCTAACGTAAACTTCCCCTCCTTCAGTTTGAACCCATTACCCCTTGTCCTATCACTGCAGTTCCTAGCAAAGGGTCCCTCTCCAGCTCCCCCGTAGGTCCCTTCAGGTAGTGAAAAGTTGCTATGAGGTCTCCACACAGTCTTCTCTTCTCCAGGCTGAACAGCTCCAACTTCCTCAGCCTGTCCTTCCTGGGGAGATGCTCCTGTCTTGGATTTGTGGTCTGTGTCAGAGGAAGGGACTTGACACTTGCTGTGCTCAAAACGCTTCACAAGTGTTAATTCTGTATACACTCACAGAACAGATGAGGCAAAGCTGACTCAACCCTTTGAGCTGAAAGGCAGTATCAGAGCTTTGATGCTTTAGCAATCTCAAGGATAGTTTATCCGTGTTGCCTTTTTTTTTCTTTTTCACTAATGAAATGGTGTAAGAATTAGCAGACAATAGATCAAATTAAGAAATAAAATAGGGAATACATTTTTGGCTGTTGTTTTGTAATGAAGATCAACAGTAAAGTTTGATCACTTAGTCCACTTAGATAACTTGTTGGTCTATTTTGTTAGACTAGGAACATTTGTTAAACCAAATTTCTTATTTTGTGTCTTCAGCTTCTGTTCTCCAGGCTATCTGTCATGGCATCTCCTTTTGGTGTCCATCCAGTCTGATGTCCAAAGATACATTTTGCTGGGATGTAATTCATGGAAAACCTTGAAAGACATTTTAGGTGACATATTAAATACTTATTATATAAGACTGACAGGTCTGTACTGTCTACCTTAAATAGCATGTTCTCCACAGATACACATTATGAAATACAAAATTTGTGATGAAATTTGCTATTTCTTCACATTTTTATTCCATTCTTCTTTTAAAATATCTTTGAAAAACGTAGTGCTATTTTAGGTTGTAACATTATCTGAGGGCCCTGTATGTAACACCGAGTGGAAGACAATGCAAGGCTGAATTAACCTGCTTCAGCTCTTATTTTTCAGGTGGTCTCATTTTATATGTTAGAAATAAAGTAGAATGAATGGCATTAAGAGAAGTGGTGCCTCTGGACTCAAAATTTGCAGATATCAGTGGGAGGCTTTTTATTGCTTTGTCTGGCATTACTATAAGCTTCATCAATCTCTCTCTTTAACAGTTCCATGAGAGAGATGGCAGGTCACTAGCAGGTTATCTGCAGCAGCAGTAATCTTTAAGACTGGAACACTGTTAAAATACCCCTGATAAACAAATCCTTTTCTCTTGCTTGGCATCGCAAGTGATGAGAATGGAAATAAATTACTGGTGTATTTCTTGTTGTGCATAGGTCAGACTGAACTGGAAAACTAGTCTTGCTGGCTTTGTTTCTGATCAGTTCTCCTGTGTGCTGCTGCAGGAAGGTCAGACATAGTATTTTGCATCCATAGCACCTGAAATATTTGTTACTTTCTAATAAGTGAAATAATCTCAGGAAGCAGTTTATTTCATGGTCCTTTGCCCTTCCAGGCTGCTTCTTTTGGTATGCCAGTTGCTGGAGTGAGAGGATGGTTTAAAGAAAGTTATGTGCACGTGGGATGGCTTGCTCTTTAAATCTTTTTAAGTGGTTGGATGCTGGTAAGGAGAGAGTTTGTACAAACCCTGCAGTGCAGAGGTGCCTGGCTCCATTGGTGAGCATTACTCAGTTTTACCATGAAACCTGTCATGAGAGACTGCAGTACAGAAGGCAAAAATTGCCCTTAGCTGTGGAGATATGTTTCCTCTAAAAATAACAGTAATTGAAAACAGCACTTCCTTTCCAAGCAGGTAGTAGAGATGAGAGTGCTGGGAATTTGGTCTTTGAAGGGTTGTTAGCAGAAACTCTGTTTTTTTAACATAAGCCCATGGCACTTGTGATTGTTTCTCTAGGCCAAGCTGCTTTTTAGTCCCTCTCACCTATGTAACCCCATGTGGTTCCCATTGCATGTGAGTCAAAAGAAAAGGAACAGATAAGGTCATTCTCTAAGAAGGTAAAACATACACCTCCCCATTTGCTTCTTTCTCTGAGGCAGTGTGGAAGAGAGGTACCCAGAGCTCTGCAGGCTTCACAAGAGATCCTGCCCAGTGTCATGGGCCAGCATTTGAGCAGCCTCAGCAATTTCTTCTGCGTGTTTCACCTGGTGTCCTGTTATTCCCCCCACTAATTTCTTTTTCCAGTATTTTTATGGTCCTGGCCTGTGTTAGCTTCCCTTTATGCTCCAGGTTACCTCCTGGCATCTGTGCAATTCTTTCACTTAGGAACTGCCAGCTTATTTCTGTCCATGGCAATTCTGGCACCGTCCTGCAGTTTGGAGCTCAGCTCAGTCTCAAAGAGCCTCTTTCCATTTATTCTCCCTTCTATTTAATGAGAAAATGGGGTCCTTCCTTCCAGCCACTGCCTCAGCTGCAAAGCACTGCCCAAGCTTTCAGTGCTGTTCGCATTACTCTAATGACTCTGCATAGATGGAGAGGCAAGAAGGGTGGTAAAGCACTAAGTGCTGTCTTTGGAGGAAGCTTTGCCATCACACTTCTCTGGTCTTCTCTTCCCTCTCTTCTGCCAGCTCTAGCTGCAGCACTGAGCCATGGGTTATGCATAGGGAGTCCTGCAGGTGGGATCTGGCTCAGCTGTAATCCTTTCCCGACCATGGGCAACACTCTCAGGCAAATGGGGTTGGGGTTGTCCTGTGCAAGGCCAGGAGCTGGACTCTGATAATCCTAGTGGGTCCTTTCCAACTCAGGATATTCTATGAGTCTGTGAGAGTTGGACCTTCATGTGGCAGTACTGGGGCTGATTTTGGCTGTGTCATGTGGCATATTCTTTTCACAGAGAAGGGGGTAAAGGGATTTCCTTTGAGAGTAAAGACGAAAGAACTTTTGCACAAAGGAGTTTTTAAAAGCCATAGCATTAAGGAGAAAAGAGAACAGTGGGTGGCATGACAATCCAGAAGAATATCTAAAGGTACAAAGAAGAATTCATGGATATTCCCATTTTCTTGATGGCAGGTAACAAGTGAGGCTTCATGTGCTAAAATGTGAGAAATATGAAAAGAATCAATAGATTTATAAAAATACTGTGTAAGGCAGCAGTTAAAAGATGGCAGTTCCAGGCAAAGGGTATGTGCAGAAGTTTTGTGTGGCTGCGAGTACAGGTGAGTAGAAAATGCTGGCTTGCCTCACTCATCACATTCCCAGCAAAAAGTGCATCACAGAGAGTCAGCTGGAGAGAAGTACTTGTTCTTATCACATACTGTTTGTCACAATCTGCACACTATTATGAACATAAGCTGAGACATGGAAGATACAGATTAGATATTAGGAAATTTTTTTTCACTGTTAGGGTGGTTGGACACTGGAATAGTTTGCCCAGGGAGGTGATGGAGTCACCATCCCTAGAAGTCTGTAAGAGACATCTGGATCTAGTGCTGGAGGTCATAGTTCAGGGGTTACAGGGGAGTGACAGGTTAACAGTTGGACTTGATGATCTTAGAGGTCTCTTCCAACCTTGATGATTCTATGATTCTGTGACTATTGTATATTTTTGCAGTGCTGGGGCTTTGCAGGCTGTGAGCATGACCTCTTCCACCAGTAAACAGCTGGTGAATGTTGCCCATAAACAATTTCAGACCTTCAGGAAGGGAGGGTAGTGTGATGTTCTGATAATAGACTGTTCATAAGTAACCAACATTGGAAAAACCTGCCTTGTTTGTTATGAAGGGCATTCAAATCCTCTTGGAAAGCAAAATGGGAAAAGAAGACTGAAGAGCAGCTTTGTCCTCTTGGTGTTGGCCCGTTATGTGATGCCATTGAAAATAAGGCTGGAAACAATGTGCTGGCTTGGAGCTCACTGCCTTGTTTCCTCTTTCTTGCTCCTGCTAGCTGCTGCCATCCCAAGGCTTGAAGCACTGGTTTGGAAATGCATGCTGCTGACATTGGCCCTGTTAGCCTTTCAAATACTGCCTTGGGACCATGGTTTAAGGATTTTGTTCTTGCTCTTTGTTCTTAAATAGATTTCTTGTGTGTACATGAGCAGATTTGCATGAAATGCAAAGTCTTGGCATCCACAGTGTGTTCCCTTGGGTGTTCTTGATTTTAACTGGAGTTTATTATAATGAGAAGAAAATGACATTTTAATTTTTTTTATTAATCTGTATTGTTCTCTGCTGTTGGCCCAGAAGCACATGCAGTAGGAGATTTTTCTTGCAACACATTAACTCTGAGGAGAATTTGAATGTAAAGGATTTACGCTGTTGCCCTTTCTGAGTGCCATCTAAGGAATTTGAAGCCCTTTTTGAATATAAGTAGCATAGTAGGTGTGCCAGGGTTGTAAATCTCTCTCCTCAGGGAATCTCTGGTATGATGCTAAAGGGATTTGGTGGTGGCAGTGAACATGGAAGAATAGATCTCTGTCATGCAGATCAGAAATGCTGGTGTGGTTTAACAAATGGATCTTGAGTGTGGGGAAAGTTTGCTGTGGCCTGAAACAGGGCGATCTGGATCTCTGAAACCTTCTGTTTCCCTGTCCCTAATGCTTGAGATTTTCAAGGAAGAAAAGCACTGCCCTTATGTATTTGAAGGTGTTGCCAAGGGTGTCTTATCTTGGCAATTCCTCCTTCTATTGTTAACAGCAGAGTTCATTTTGTGCCGAGAGGGTCCAGGACGAGCGCTGGACACTATTCTTAGCCATCTGTAATAACATTCTAGCACCATCATTTTTCCAAATTATGCCTAGGATAATGTAACTGCCTGAGTAAAATCCGTTCTGCAGCTTAACAGAGAGACCTTCTGTTTCCAGGACTGCCAGTCCCTCAATTTTTATACATTTACACACTGCTCTCAGGGAGAATAAATAATACATGAACATATGCACCGGCTAAGTGAAATTTCCTTCTGATTGTAGTGAGACACTGTTTAATGGCAATTATAAAATATATTTCTTTCCTCTTTTGCTAATCCTGCTGTGTTGAAGAATATGTCTTTATCTCTTTTTTGTTGTTGTTTTCAGTTACCAACTTGTTTTTATTTTTCAAACAAATTGATCATTTTTCATATGTTGGCGACTTGCAGTTTTGAAATCTCTTGAACACGTTTCTGGCAGAATTACCTCATCTGAATCAGAAATAGTGCTACTGCATAAGTGCCCTTAAATGCTGTGGCTGCTACATCTATATCACAATAATAGAAGCTTTGAAAGGAAACTGATTGACATTTATCCCAAATGAAATGTTTACTCTCTGTTTAATACCTGGTGAGCAATTCAATACTCTGAATCTATATTGAACAAGAAAAATGTTGAAGAAGCATTATTAAGGCTCAAAATCAGGTACTCAAAAGTCAGAGCTGTATCTTGGTGCGCATGTATTACAAAACAGCATTGAATTGTATAACGAAACAATGGGGTTTGTACTTACTGAGTTCATAGAATAAACCCTTTTCCAAGGCTGATTTGAAGGGTAGAATATGACTCCTTCCCAAACCTGTTATACATGTAGACTAGAGAGTTGCATGCTGTCCCAGGAACCTGGATTTTAACCTCCTATCTTCACCATACAGTCCCATTTCACAGTGAACAGCAGGTCAGTGAAAATGAGCTGTTTTCAGGTGAACAATCGCTGTTCGTTCTCTGATTCACAGAAACCTGTCTTAAAACCTTACAGTCTGATACTGAGAAGTATCGATCTCATAGCTGCTGACTCAGTAGTATTTATGCTGGAATATGTACAGACCTGAGAGAAACTGGATCTAGATTTGGGGCATATAAAGTTAAAAGGATTTTTTTTTCCTTCATTGTGAGGTCTTGATCCCATTTGTACACAGTAGATAACACTGCTTTCTTGGGAATTCAGATACTGTGGAAAAAAAATCATAAAGAGATGAAAACCTCTCCTCAGATAACAATATTAGTTACAGTATTTGTTCCTAGACCCATTTTTCAGCTGAACTGCCGTGTTTGACGTTTTATAAACGTGCATTCCACATGCTTCCTCACTCATCTGAGGCCAAATCGTGATATGAAAGATGTTTTAGCAAATTTCAGCCTAGAATCTGATGATAGAATATGACAGGCAGCCTGTAGTATTGGTTGTTGCTGTCCCTCTTGCCCATAATCCTAATTGTATGTACCTGGTAGTACCTGTTCAGAAAAGGAGAGTGGGATAGAGAAGATGCTGTCCTTTCTTAGCCTGTTACCAGGAGAGCTGTCAGTTTGCAGGGCAGGATGCTGTATTCAGCAGTCCACACTCACATCTGCTCAGGCCTCAGCCGGTGAGTGTCATGATTTGATTGCAGTGCCATTCAGAGAGGTGCTGTGTACTCTGCTTCAAACTACAGCCACTGCAATGACCATCTCCTCTGGGCAACTCTGTCCTGTGTAGTTTTCAGTTTTCTGCTTTCAGATGCCACCCACATGTTCTGGCTTTGCTCTGTCGCTGTCTCTGACCAAGGCTACTCATCTCGATTGCAATATGCCTTATCTTCTCTATAGTTAGTAATTTTCAAGTGAATTGGGTGAAGCCTGCTGCATTTGGGGTTTCAGTGGCAAAGGTGGATGCTTTATTCCAGATGTTGGGTTAGTGAATCTTCCCAAAATGATGTCATTTTCTACATATGACTGTTTGTTTTCATACCATAAGAAGCTCTGACAAGAGGTTCTGCTCTGGACTATCCCAAACAGGACTAATATAAAAACTTAGACTTTCTGTGTCACATTTCAGGAGAGAGTACTGCAGTCAGCCCTGAGCTGTGAAGCGTCCCCAAGAGCTTGAGATCCAGTGGACCATAAAACCTGTCTCAGAAAGATGAGATATGGCATTATGTTTTATGTAACACACTGTGCTCTGTAACTGGCTCTTTTAGTGCCTGTGTAGAAACACTGAAATACTTGCAAGAGAGAGTGGTGTATTGGTGTGGTGTGCAGGAGACAGATTGTAGTCATGGGTTTCTCTATTTTTTCCTAAAGCAGCTGCATTTTTGAAGGCCAAATGTAAATACAAGCGTGCTTGGGACTATAGGTCTCCAGTACAGGGAGAAAAGAGAGACATAGCCAGGGAAGGCTACCTGATGAAATGGACAGGAGACTCATCTTTCTCTGTGGCAGGAGTGCATTTCCCACCCAGACACACTGGGTTGCTTTCTCATTGAGAAGGTGAGAACAGTTTGGTGAGGGCTCAGAAGTCTGTTTAAGTTTGTGAGTCACTACAGAACTACAGCTCCTACAGTCTAATCTGCATTATCATTCATCCAGTTAACAACCAACTGTTTTAACAATTAGCTCTGTTACTAGTTCAGTCTGTTAACGTCATTAAAACTCTCTTTCCTTCAGTTTAACCCCTCAGGTTGCTCTTCCAGTAGGTCAATATCCTTATATGCTCCTATGGAGTATGTAATGGTAACTAATGATTCAGGTCTGTTGTAGCCACTTGGCCTACTGTCTGTTTCTGCAGTGATTTAGGAGAGCCATGACTTTAGGTGCTGTCCTCTAAATCTTGAAAATCAATGAGAAATGAAAGGAAGTTAATTATAATTCGTACAGACAGCAAAGCCTATTACTTAGGTTGCTAAGTATTTCCATCACGTGAGTTTGGATCATTTGTGGAAGGCAGGCCTAGGAATTGCTCTGTGATTTTTGTGCACTTCAAAACTTTGTCAAACACTTACTATATGCTGAGTTTTTCCCATTCTATGCATCTGACTGAGTTTAAATTGCTTAGAAAAATTTAATTAAAAACAGTTTGGCCATATTGAAGATTGGAGTGATGAGAAAATAGAAGGGGAGAGCGGAGAAATGTATATTCCTGTGCCTGTGTAATATTGTTCTGAATGACAGGTAGTGCTGTGAAAAGATCTTCCAGCTCTCTGCCTTGAGACAGGAAATTAGTTTGATGACCAGGGCTCAAATTAAGTGGCAGAATTAACTGATCCAAGAGCGTGGGACAGAGAGGAATGGGAATGGGGAGAGGCTGAAATTGGAACAAGAAGCCCAGGAAAAGAAGGATGGACAGAGAAGCTTGAGAAGTGAGAGAAGCCCAGGCTGAGAAAGCAGGACTAGATAGACCAAGACTTGCTAGCAAGGAGAATAGGACCATCAGAGGAAAGCAAAGGCCAGAATTGGGGTGGCAGCAGGTGGGAAGAGCTGGGTAGGAAAACCTCAGGCTTGAGGCTAGCAGGTAGGATAGCAGGTTTCCACAAAGCACCTCTTTCAAGAAGCTAGAGCAGCACCCAAAGTATTTCTTTCTCATACTCCCTTTGTTACCAGGAAGCAAGCTGGCAAGGCATCCTGCTCCTGCAGCACTAGCAGGTTGTCATCTTCCCTTTGTCGAGTCAAATGGCAGAGGCCCGTGCGGAACTGAGGGCTCCAGGTCTGCAGATTAGCCATATGGCTGTTGGCACAACATCACAGAGTGGGAGGCATTTGTCTGGCTTCCTCTTGGTAGGAACCTAGGAAACTCTTGTCCTTTACTCAGGGTCTTAATGCTCTCATTTCAACATCAAATGAAGCACTCGGGGTTAGGGAGTGCTGAAATTAAAGATGCTTGTCCATCGTGTAACTTTTTTTATGTGTGAGATAATTACCAGCACCCCCACTCCCAAAATGTGCTTTGCTCAATGAGAGAATTGTATGCATATAATGCACTTTTTGTCTGGCTTTGCTGCAGAAGAAGGTAAAATGCAATGTGAGACTCAGGGAATTACCTGAAGAAAATGGCTGTAGCAACCACAGGAACGTGATCTGATCCTCCAGGCCAGCTGAGTTTTTGTGATGTTGAACTAGTCATTTTAAGCTAAACTTTTCCAAGGCTATCATTAGCAGTTGTACCTAACTCATTTGAGATGCCTTATTCTAGAGCCTGGAAGAAGATTGGTAAAAATACTGCACACTCTGTTCTGAAAGAGAAGTTTCAGAAAAGCATTTCTTAGGCATCTCAAATCAAGTACTGCTCAAATCAGCAGATACTTCTGAAATTGTGCCATCTGTGCCTTAGCTCACTCTCCATGTAATGGTAATAATGCTACTTCTAAATGAAGGTTGTAGGAGACTTTGAAAATAAATTAGCTTAATGTTTTGTGATGCAGTCAAGAATAAAGAATTGGATGAGGATGAAGGCTGGAGGAATAAAAAGGAGCTGGAAGATTATACTATAAAGTACAGTGTCATGCACCTAGCATCTAATGCAAATGTATGCTATAAACATGGAGTTCATCAACTGGAAACTACAAAGGAGGAAGAAAGATCTGGGAGCATTGCTGGATCTTGTGATAAGTGAGGCATCCCTTTCATGATCTTGGAAGGTCTCAATGGCTATGAGAAAAGCAGTAAGGCTGTTGGGCTTTTGGGAGAGCTCATCTGGACACTTGTCTATACTTCAGTCTTGGCAGCAGAAAGATGAGAGCAAACTGGATAAAGTGCCCAGTGAGGCTGTGAGCACATGAGAGGAATGGGTGGCCACTTTTAAAAGGTAAAGGAAAATGTGTGGCTTATTGAGCCTTGCAAAATGAAGATGGAGGGATGAGTTAGACAGCAGTTTGTCTTATACCTGAAGGATTTAACAGCAAGATGGAGGCTAGCGGAGCTGAGGTACAGTTTTGGACACAACAGTCCTTAGGTTTGAGGTGAATGGGAATAAGTTGAGGCTGAAAATGAAGTAGTTTTTAGGATAATAGTCTGGGGCAGCAGCCCAAAGGACAAAATGAAAGGAAGACACCTGATTGGGCTGGAGATGAGGCTTGAACCCTTTGAGAAGAATGTGAGCAGGGCCTGGGCTCAGACTCAGGAGAGTGCAGCCAGATAGATGTGCTAATTGTAGCAGATGCAGCATGCATGCTTGGACATCCTGCATACAGTGTGTGTGGGTGGTTGACCTTTTCCTTGTCTCAAGAGAAATCAAGTCATTAGGAATTACCTCTAAATATTCTGGCCCCGTACTGCAGAGCTTGAGCTGCTTTAATCTTAGTAAACCTTGGGGAGCCAGATTACCAGCATATCTGCCCTGGAGAGTCTGGGAGCATGTGAGATCTCTTTCAGATGGCTGGTTTTTAACGTGCAGCCAGAGAGGTCTGTTGAATGCCTGAGCGTGAGTGGAAAGGAGGGGATGTTTGGGCTCTCTCCATTAGCATTTCCAAGATGCAGAAAAGCCTCATGTCTGTTTGCTCCAGGATATCTATTTGTCCTGGTTTATGCAACATATTTGAATTGAAAGTTGTGCAAGGGCTGAAGGAAGAAATGCATTGGCTAAGTGGAAACATTGCCACTCTCAGCTTTTGGGTAGCCTCTGCTTCATGTTTGCCACATGCAATTCATATCGGTAAGAAACGTGTCACTGCTGATGTGATGTGCCGTGTCATAAAAGCTTTGATGACATTTTGTGACCTCTTAAAAGTCTAACAAAAGAGGTTTGCAACATGTAAATGCTGTCTGCCACAGCAAAGCAGCTTCCCAGTTCTCTAATCACATATGCCTCTTGTGAAATGCTGCATCACCTTGAAAAAAATCAGCATATTAATGAGGAAGCTTGTCATTTCACTCATTCCCAGATTCTTTACATAATTCATCTATTAACTTTTTTTACTTATTAAGAACCCTGAGGGGTGGAAGTTGCAGCAAATCCATGATAGCTTAGGAGTTCTGTTTCATTAGAGCTGTATTTACTTTCTGATTTTTTGGTACTCTGAATTGGAACCATTCTCCTTATGATCTTAATCTTTCGCAGATACTCATGGGGTTCACAGATGGAAGCGTGTAAAGTCTGAGCTGTCTCAGGAACATGTAACAGAACTTTTGGGGGGGGTGTAAAAAGAGGAGAGTTTTCCTCATTAACCTGTGCTTGTTCCCTTAGTCCATTATGGGAACTGAGATGTGCTAATTATTTTAAATTGATTCAACATGTGCCACACCCATAGACTCAGATTTGGGATAAGGAGACCAAACTTTGGTTTCAGTTTTTGCCAGGCTGACGGCTTATATAATGTACAGTTTTGAATCAGTAGGGATGATTTTTACAGCCTGAAAAAAATAAGCAGTGTGTTTCATGCTTGGATGGGAGAGAAGAGCACTTTATCCACTTATCTTTTACTTCGCATACTGCTGTTGTTGGGTGCTCTAGCTTTTACATGTCAATAAGACAAACTTCTTAAAGAGAGGGTTTATTGCAGGAAATGTGTGCATTTGGGTACACATTGGCCACATATATAACATGCATTAATTTCTGAGTAACAATGAACAAAAACTACTTCAGATGGTGCCGAGGTGGAAAACTGCATCTCTACAGACTGTGATGAGAGGCAACAGATCTACCTCCTGCCATAAACAGTGCTTTTGTGTGCTTTCTGAGAGGCACACAAGCATTGTCTAGCCCTCACAGCCATCCCTAAAGAAGTTAAGTCTGTTTTTATCGCTGTATTACAGGCAGAGAAGGAAGTATGCTGAAAAATGAAGTGACAAGACTAGCAAATCTGTGTAAGCAGCAAACCAAGATAACCAGAAGCCCTGGCTTGCCAGCCTGTCTCATTACATCACACCCAAGTGCCCTGGGCAAACCCTGTTCTTTGAAACTCTGTTTGTATATAGCATTGGGGATAGAGAAAGCTTCAATACTGATCCCAATTCTGATAGGACCTATCCTCAGGCTCCCTGTGGGTAAAAACATCTTTTCATTTCTTCATTGGGGTATTGAGAGGTGATGCTAGATGTGCATAGCTGTCACCGAGTGGATAAATAAAAAAAAAAAAATCACACAGGGAGAAGAGGAATCAAGCAGCCTGTGAGCATCACTCTGGATGTAATGTTTGGAGGTGGCAGTGGTATGTTCTCAGTCCAGCACTTGCAAGACTAAGTCATTCCACCGTGCTACTCCCCTAGTAGCAGACCATATGGTAAGGTCCTGCTGTGCACGTCCTGCCCCAAGGGTCACGCTCACAGATGGAGCGATGAAACTGAAAAGCTGGCTATGGAGTTCAGTAGGTTTTTTGTGACTGCTTTGCCATGCCCCATTTCAATTGCCTCTGTGTTTGATCTGTTTTTATAGGTCCTGACAGGGTCTGTAAAACAAGCTTATTCTTCATTGCCATTCATACAATTCTTATCTTATCATTCTTAATTTTAAGAAGTTAATATTGGAGTTGTGTGGGATAAGTTTTCTCACGTGCTGCTCTGCAGTAGTGACTGTTTTGCCTGTTTTGGCCCTAAAAGAGTAGGAGAAGCCATCTTTTCTGCAGCAGTTGCAGGGTGACAGTGGTTCTATTAGCAGTTGCTGCAGGCTGGTTGGTGCAGTGTAAAACTACACTCTATTTCATTGTGAAATTAGCCTGTTCATGTGGCCTGGGAGATACCAGTGCAAGCACCTGAAACAGAGGATATTTGAACTCCTTAGAGTATATTGTATAGCTTTTTATCACAGCCCAGTCATAGCTGACATTTAAAATGTGCAGCAAGAAAGAGGGAGGGAGATTAGGAGATGTCTCAGTGGAGGTATTGCAGCCCATCTGGGCTTTTCAGAGCGAGAAACTGTACCCAACTGGGTATCACTGGATGGTATCAAAACGCTTGCTTTGTTGTCTGCTTAAATAATAACCAGGTACACTGTGTGTGGGAAGGGATTGTCGGGGGAGAAAAGCTACTTAGCATCAAGGCAAGGAAACAGCAAGGCACTGCTGTTTCTAAGGCTGTTTGAGGAGCCAGGCCTGCTGCTTTCCTTCCAGTGCTTAGCAACTTTTTTTCATTTTAGGAACTTTCCGCTGTACTTTCTGTGAGACTGAAGTGGAAGAGGATGAGTCGGCAATGCCCAAAAAGGATGCAAGGACACTCGTTGCAAGATTTAATGAGCAGATTGAGCCCATCTATGCGCTGCTTCGTGAGACAGAAGATGTTAACTTAGCCCGTGAAGTCCTGGAGCCAGAACCCACAGAGATTCCTGCCCTCAAGCAGAGGTGGGAACATGCCTGGTCTTCTCTTACTGTGCTGCTTCCTTGTAGTGTGTTCATCTGCCCTGTGAGGCTTTCCCAAACCTTATGTAGCCTCTGGCTGCATTGAGGACTTGTTTGTTCAGCGCCAACTATGCGAGAAACTGAGAGATTGCCCAAGGAATGTGTGGTTTTTGAGGAGACAAAGGGCTGTAACCATTTCTTACTGAACAAGGCATGTGACAGTTCTCTGGTCAGCCTCCTCTGTGTAGCTTTCTGTGGGGTGGGATACTTGCTGTGCTGCTGCTGGTATGTACAACCAGGCCCTTGCCCCAGTCTTTAAGAAATGCAAAATGCAGCTGCTTGACAAAGCTCTGAAGGTGCCATCTATGCTGCCTTTTTTCTCTCAAACACTTATCATTCATCTATTCCTTTTGCTTCTACCCAGCTTTTGAAACTAAGCTATCTGCAGGCTACACCTTGCATTTCAAATCCACATATTACAACAGTCTAGTTTGAAGACATTACTTGTAATAAGGGTATTTTTTCCTTCTGATTTTCTCCAACTTGTTACATACCTCTTCGTTTCAGGAGGAGACCATGTTGGAGTCAAAAACTCCTTAAAATGTTCTTACCCATGGGAAATGACACTTTCTTTCAGAACATTCCTAGCTGTACGAAAACAGATGATGTTTAAATAATGCAGAAAGATGTGGGGAGCTGTCAGTTTTGTCAGCTGTGGTGAAATGTGATGCACTTCTCTGTATTTAAAAAAAATTAATTAAACACAAGGGGGAAAAATGTACCATGAGGGGAAGCATTCCCACAATACCTTGGGGTTCTTGCCTTTACTTAATGGGAGAGCAAGCAGGATACTCTTTTTTTTCTCTCAGGCTAACCTTGAGAGAGAGTGTTCCTCATATATTCATGCTAGACAGTTTCTAATTAATATAATAAAAATGCTTTGTCTGTTCATGATCTTTTTCTAGCCAAGAAGGTAGCTATTTTCCCTCAGCATTCTGATAGAAAAACAGAAGCTGCATAAAGAGGGAAAGATTTTTCCAAGGTCACTCAACATGTCTTTGGCAATATGAGGAATCTTTGAAGCCTTTATACCCAAGCTGAATAACTGGACTTCGCTTTAAAATCCCTTTTCTGTAGTTTGAGTAGTAGAACTGGGATAACCTTACCAAAAAGAGAGTAATTTCTCGGTCTTCCCCTTTCGTGTACAGGAAATTATCACAGCAGAAGCCTTGGTGCAGTCCCATGATTAAATAGCAACGCCCACTAACTTGACTCTTAAATACTTAAAAAACATTGTAAATGATTAATTACTCTGTGCAAGGAATGACAAAATAAATAGGCAGCTTTCTTAAATGCTTACTCGAACACAACTTGCTTCAGCACATACAATGAGTTAATTATTTATTAACTGTTATTAATTCAAAGCAGCTAATTCCATGGAAGCACTGCTGTGAGATTTTTTTTTTTTGAAAGTGCCAAACCCTGGGTTATTTATTCACTCCATTTTTCTGGAGTCTTGAGTGTCTGAAATCATTGATAAAACTGACATTTGGTGATTCTGAAACAAAGGGAAAAGGTCACAAGATGCCTGCATCGCCCTAACACAGCAACTTCATGTGTTTTCAGGAGAGCTACAGCTCTAAGCAACCACACTGACATTGCATAACTGTCATTCACCTGCCTTGGGGAACTGGGTAGATCTTCATTTATATTTTTCTGAGAGGCTGTTAATTTTCTTAATCTCGGCAGAGCATGAATTAGCCCCACAGGTTTCAACATAAACCTGCTTTACTTAAGTCCTTCTCTGTGGTTTTCAATAAATTATGGATTTTAATAACCCCTTCATTTTCTTGTGTCAAAATAGCATGATTTCAATTAAGGAAAAATCTTCAAAGAATTAATTTTCTGTGGTCATGCTGTCAAGAACCATGGGTTGTCTGTTTTGAAGTTCAAGCTCTTAAAAGCAGCACAGTGAAAAAGTGTTTTATTTCAATCACAGCAAAAAAGAGTTATCCTCATTATGCAAGACCTTTCTTAAATCTGGGCAGGATTGAGATTGAAAATTTCAAGTTGTTTCCCCATTGCACAGTGTGGTTTCTGTGGGCCAGACCTCAGCTGTGTCAAGGACTATATGTGTTGTCTTTAAAGGCAGTTGACCACTCATTGAGGGATTTCTGTCAGGGTAAATAAAACAACTGAGGGGTGACAGAGCACATGTAGCCACATCTGGGCCACTGAGCTGCCACAGTTCCTGGCTGCAGGATGGCCATGCAAAGTCTAGACCGGGATGGGGAAAAAGCAGATCATGAGAGAAAGAGAGATTTAAGAGTTGCACTCCCTTCATCTGCTCTGTGCTGCCTGTAAGGTAGCTCACACACCTGTCCTTCTGCTGGTGCTTGATCCATGGTGCCAAATCCTTTACTTTGGAACAGGGTTGCTGAAACAGTAAGGTCTTTTCCTGCAGGAAGGAGTATTCCCCTGCTCATGTAGTCTTGAGGTGTTGCTCACACCTACCAATAGTGTTGCTGAAGATACAACAAGGAAGTAAATTGAGGCACATTTGCAAAGCTCACTGGGGTCCAAAGGTAGACAGAAAGTGTCTAGATGCTTCCACCTAAGTGTGGGACGTTACAGTAAATGGCTTGAAGTAATTAGCACTGTAGGTGTCTCTTAGAACTGTTACTTCATTTTTAAAATGTTCCTGACGTCATGGAAAAAGTGTTTTGCTGCTTAAATGATACCGTGTAGGAAAAAAAGTCAATTTCAAGCACACTTGCAGGGGCTTCTGTGCAAAAGTATTATTAGGTAGTTCCTGGAACTACTGAGTATTTAGCTGTCACACTGTAGTCATGGGGAGGGAGAACTTGGGGGAGAGATGCATTGTGCATCTTGTGAGGAAAGTGGATTACATAAAATCGTCAGGGAAACGCTAGTTAGAGATTTCTATTGTGTGGGAAGCAGAGTGGTGCTTTTCACAGAACACACGCCTGTCTTGGAGAGCTGAAAGGTACCAACACTTGAAATAACACGCTGGGAAGAAGGTCTCTGTGTGGTTCCTTGGGTTATATAAGCAATACATGTGCAAGAACCTTCTGCCCCAAAATCCAAGGCTGCCGTGAGGCTCTCCTAGCAGAGCTGGCTGCAGGAGAGAACTAAGTGTGTGTAAAAGTGCTAACATGGATGCTGTGAAGTATTTTGCTAACAGACCCAAACTGTGGCTGAACACACCAGTATTTTTTGTCTGGGGAAGAGTTCACCTACCTGTGTATTTTCCCCCTGCTGTTTATCCCTAAAAATCCAGCAGAATTAGCACATCGAGCCATGGTTAAGTCCTTGCTGAACTAAAATAATTCCATATTCGTCAGGTCTTCTCCAACTCCAACTTTATTTTAAGCTTCTTGGTTGGAGGAAAGGTCACTGGGTAGACAGCAGTAGCTGAACAATGCTCACTGATGGCAACTGTCAACTCAGGTGGCATCATTGAGCATCCCTGATGGATTTGCTCTGGACAAGAGGAGGAGTCGAGGCAGGGCTGTTACTCCTGAAAAGCTGTAGGTACCACTGGCAATCAGGTGACTGAAATTATATGGCTAAGGGTGGGTGCAGTCTGCAGTGGATCTGTTTCTCTGAAAAAATGAAATATCATTCTGAAATAAAGGAACAGTCACATCTGGCTTTCCCCAACCAGAGAGCAGTGAGTTTCCATTCAGCTGCTTTCCCTGATCTATGTGTGTGTCGCAGCACAGGCCAGAGAGTATTTTAGGCTTGTTGCCATCATCACTGCAGAAAATACTCCACCTGATGTCCTCTTCCAGTCTGATCCAGGCAGGAATGTTTTTCTCCATCAGTCTCCTGAGCTAGAAGGGGCTCTGGAAGGAAATTTGCTGGCTGCAGCTCCTCTCAGAAAGCAAGGGAGGGCTAGGCTTTGACTGCCATACCCTTTGCATCAGTCATCACCTTTCTCCAACTTTTCCACGGTGAAAACAGTTATTCTGTTTTGCCTCATCCTGCACACCATCAGCACACACTTGGCCCAGCTCTAGTCCTCTGGTTTGAAGATGCTCTCTCCTTTCTCCTCTGCCTTGACTCCTCAGTCTGCCCAAGGCTTTGTCTGTGGATAGTACAGATCAGCTGTGTAACACAGGATAGGCGACTTAGCATGTGTTGTCGTTTACAATTCAAGCAAAGGTTTGAATTATGTTTCTCTTGGTGAGTTAACTCCTTCACGAGTCCTGTGATTAATAATGGTTCACAGATCTGAGCATGCTGAGTCTCAGGGCCTACAATCTGCCTTGTTTACCCTTTTGTGATTTTTTAATGCAGTATATGGTTGCTGTGTGAAGGCCAAGATCTGCCTTGTTTACCCTTTTGTGCTTTTTTAATACAGTATATGGTTGCTGTGTGAAGGCCAAAAAGAGGCTTTACCAACACCAGATTGCTGTTCAACCATGTTTTGCTGCTGCGGTTTTTGTTTCAGAGAATTCCAAGATTTTATGTTTGTTCTTACATGAGTACATCTGCATCTTTAGTGCTGCCTCCTCTTTTCCATGTCTGTGTTTGATGTTGCTGTGGTCTTATGTAGGGTTTCCCATTAGAGATCCACAAGTTTCCCAGACCAGCAAGCTGGTGCAGAAATTCCTGGCAGCATGTGTTAGAAATGAGGATACAAGTTCCCAGTGCAGATCCCGGGAGATAACTAATCATAGTTCAAGTGTTTCTGGCTAAGGAGGGGCTTCTTCTGACTGCTCTGTTTTTGTCTCTTTGACTTCCATGCAGCAAGGAGCGTGCAGCTGGGGCTGGTTCAGGAGCAGCAGCTGGCCTTGCAGGTGGACACCATCGGGAAGCATGGAGTACAAAAGGACCATCTTATGAGGACTTGTATACCCAGAATGTTGTCATCAGCATGGAGGACCAGGAGGATCTTAACCGGTCTGCAAGTGAAGGCAAGCCAGCCAGAGAGAGACCCATCTGGCTGCGTGAGAGCACGGTGCAGGGAGCTTATGACCCTGATGAAATCAAAGATGGTAAGAAAATTCACAAAGCACAAGTACTACTCTGCTTACACCATGCTTTCAGAGTCCTGTCAAAAGCATGTTACCCTGTGTGTACAGAGCAGCTGCTGCCAGCACTGCAGAGTTTGTCTTCTCCCTTCTGCTGTGCCTACCTATGTGTAGGCAACGTAAAAAATCCTGATTCATTGGGACTGGGATTGAAATCTAGGTCAGTAAAGCTGATCTGTCCACGAAATTTTGTGTGGGCTTCTGAAATGTTAATTAACTGTTATGTCTTCCACCTTGAGAGTTTATTGCTTCTAGATGAAGGTCTTTCAGTCTCATCTAGAAAGCTGCCTCCCTAATAGGTCACTGCTGAAACATAACATTTATTAATGTTCAGTGACTCTGAAACCTACCAAATCTACCAGCAGTGGTGGTATGCTCCCAGCCTTCTTGCCAATTGTTTCTCAAAACATGTTATGTATGAAGAATACTCAGAAATAAAGCTTCTGGAAGTACAGTAGGAAGGTCTGTCATGATGGCAGGTGAGTCTTTATTGCTTTCTCTTTGTTTCTCATTATCTTTGCTTTTAGTTTCATTCATCTTGGGGTCAGGTTGTCCATAAACCATGGTCAAGTTCTTGTAACCACTAACGTTCTGCTTTGGTGTGTGTGTTGTTTAAGCTTATACACTGAAAATAGGAGACCTTTTATGATTTTTACAAGAGTCAACAGATGCAATCTTTGAAGTCATTTGAGGATTATAGACTGAAACTCTTGATGCCCTAGGAAGAAAAGATGACAAAAGGGAAACACGTGTGAGCGTGAGGCCCTGGAACTAGTGCAGTGCTCAGGAGAGAAGTATGTAGGTACAGCAGAGGTGAAGAAAATAGATGTGATATAATGATCAGAAGATATCCAAAGATCTTGTTCACTTGTAATGCCTTTCAAGCATACAGATCCCAAATCATTTCTCAGATAGGTTAAACAAAATTACATGATTGGAACAACCTGCTTCTGCAGTCTGTAGCAGATGTTGTTACTCACCAGCATGGTGAGTTCTCACCCTGTTTTTCTGCTAGACATTCAGTTCACCTGTAGTTTTGAATTGGCTCCTTGAGATGATTTTTGCTGTACACAGCCTAAATGTTTCTCAGATGCCACTGAAGGACATGGAGGGGGGAATATAACTCATTATAGCATGATGGCATCACTGATTAACCTCCACAGCTACTGGAGATCAGAGAGGGGACTTGGGGAAATGGCCTGAAATTGCTGCTGCAACACATAAACAGGGAGGACAGAAACCTGGGAGCGTTGGCAGAAAAGATTCACTGCTTGTATCTGGCAGGAAGAGTTCTTGCAAGCAAGGGACATCCCCACTCCTGAGCCACAAAATCAGATTTTGTGGAGCTACCCCAGGCTGTTGTCATTTCTCAGCTCTCAGTGTGATGAGCAGTGGTATTATTTCACAGAGATGCTCTCCCATAGCCTTTTTTGCATAGTGCAAATGCAGAACTTAATTCCTTAGTTTACTTGTTTGGCAGAACTTCATCTCAAGTGGAAAAACATAACCAGTGCATTTCTGACCCCAGTGGGGGAAGGCTTGTGAGCCACCTGCCTAGATGTGGTGCTGAAACCATGAGGGTCCATGTCTTGGAAGAGCAGGCAAGTGGCATTAAAGTGTGAAAGCAGAATGCCATCATCTCAGCTCCAGCAATTGTTCTTAGGCAGCACCTTTTGGTGCAAGACAGAATGTTTGCCACAGAGAGCTACTTTTTAGGCCTTGTTTTTCCTTAAGGTTCTCCATATTTCATTTTCTGTTTTGTTGGGTTGGGTTTTTTCCATACTGCCTGTAGTTTTATTGGTGCTGGGTGGACTCTCATCAAATACAGGATTAGGAGAAGTTTTCTGTGGAATGCTCCTTTTTGAGCAGAATTTTACCTTTTGAATCCATGAACTGCAGACACTCTGCCTATGCAAGCCTTCTCAAACCCCCTCAGCTATTGTGCAGCCAAGCTTACTGAAAGAGGAGCACAGGCCATGCATGTCAGCTGGGAAACTGCAGTCCCCTTCAAAGTCCAGATAGGGAGCCAGAGAGAGACTGTCTGGGCTGTGTTTCAGCTTGGAGAGCAGGAGTTGTTTTAACTCAGTCTCCCATGCTGCTCTGCACAGCTTGGCTGCAGGCTGTAAGCTGCATCTGCTACACGAGATAGATGCCTCTCCATACCACCACCACGTTCCTGTAATGAGCTTTTCCCCTTCCTGCCTGATAAGTGCACCTCTAAGCTTACCAGACATAGCTGCTCTAAATGTTGTTCTATAACACATGGTTTCCATGTATTCCTTGTCTGCCTGGATCCATTTGCTTTTCTATCATAATCCTGATAGACAGGAAGCTTGGCAGGACAGGGCCTGGTTTTGGGTCTGTATTTTATGGTCTGGGCCAGCAGCACCTCATGGTCTTGGGTCATCACCACAAAGCCCCCAGGCTGCAGTCATACAACCTGGAAACAAAAGGACAAAAAGAAACAGTGAAAAAGCACTGAGAAACTTGCCATATCTCTGACAAGTGTCATCCTTAGCTGCATAATCTGAGTATCTGAAGCCCAGATTTAGCTCCAAAGGACTGTTGTGCTTTCTGCTCCACTGTCGTGCCTGAGTTGGACACCTCCCTGGGGAAGTCTTTTCCAGGTGCCTGCCCATCATGTGTTTGTTGTCTTCACTTGGAATGTGCTCCTGGCCAAGGCTTCCAGCTGGGAGCCATGGTGACCCCAGTCCTCCCAGCTGCTAGGAAATGTCAGTACTTGCTCTGCCATTATGAGAAAAAACATAACTATCTCTGTCTTTTAAGGGAAAGGAGAAGGTGGCTTAGCAAAAGGGTATGACTTGGCCAAGCATGCTCAGTGGCAGTAAGAAGGGTCAGTAAACCTTCAGGGCCGTCACACAGGTCTCTGTGAGGAAATGACCATTCATTCCCCTGTGTCTCTTTGCAGGGGGCAGGGACCTGGATGCGTTCCAGGAGCGTGAGGAGAGCCGGGCAACCCTGGATGATAACGAGGAGGTGATGCGTGCCCTGCTCATCCATGAGAAGAAGACACCTTCTGCTTCAACCGTCACCGTCGGAGGTGCCGCTCCTCTCTCCGGGGGCAACGCTAGTGACTCCGAGAGTGAGACGAGTGAGTCGGAGGAGGAGTCCCCTCCCCGCCCTGCTGCCACGGCCACCACCACATATGGGCTGGAGGAGGAGGAGGAGGATGAAGAGTTTGAGGTGGTGGCAGAAGACCCCACTGTCACGGTGGCTGGGCGTCCACACACTTACAGCCAAGTGAGCCAGCGCCCCGAGCTGGTGGCTCAGATGACCCCGGAGGAGAAAGAGGTTTACATAGCCATGGGGCAACGCATGTTTGAGGACATGTTTGATTAACTGATTCCTGCCATGGCAGTTTTTAAATAGTGACATGTTAAGCCAGAAACAGAAGACTGAAGCTCATCTTCTCTCCCCTGTGTGCAGGGACACTGCGGCTCAGGACTACTAGTCTCAGGCATCTTGCTCACCAGAGCAGGGGAGCAGGAAAGCTGCATGTGCCAAAACAGGTAGGGGAGGACAAGTCTCAGAAGTGAGGATGCTTGCAAGGTTAAAATCTGCTTCGGGGTGCCCTGCACAGGCACTGCTTTCACCTTCTCCAAGGCCCTAGCAGCTCTGTCCCCCTATTGCTTCGAGTTGATTTTTGTTGCAGATCCTAGTGCAGTCCATGTCCCTGCTCTCAGATGACATAAGGGCTCTGTAGTCTGATCAGAATGCTCTGCAGAGGAGAGCAGAAGTAACACACAGCTGCCTGTGCTCAGCGAGGGGAGAGGAGAGGGAAGCACTAGTCTGCTGGTGTGAAGCTTAGGGCAGGGCTTGTAGCTGACCTCCTGCCAACACCACTGGCCACTGGTTTCTAAGCAGGTCTGTAGGCAGCACCTTTTCTTGTGCCCATTCACTCCTTACTGGGACTCAGCACCTCAAGGTCAGATGTAACTTGAAACATGCAGGGTGAAAGCCTTGGCAAGCACACACAGTCACTCTTTGTCGGTGTAACAATGCTTTCCATGGATCTGAGCTGTCAGTGTGTTCTGATGTAGCAGGAGATACCTTTATTTTCCAGTATTGTCACCTGTTGCTTCTCCCCAGCCCTGTCCAAACTCCAGTGTTGCAGCCAGTTCATAGTGGGCAGGGCTGCTGTCAGGCAGTGCCAGAGAAATGACATAACTAGTTTTTATTTGCAATCTCACCAGGGCTGTATGATTTTAAGGGGAATTATACAGTTTTGAATTCTGCTTGGC
>NW_008686277.1:42926-86883 GCF_000695815.1 Acanthisitta chloris
CACGGGAAAAATCAGTGCCTACAGAGCAATATAATGTTTTTAATGTTTTTCTCTTTCAATTGAAAATGTCGCTTTTTAAAAAATTGTTGTGTTTTCCTATATACAATAAAGCAAAATGATGAAAGAATTCTGTGTTTCAGAGAGTAGGGACAGCATTACATGCTGTTCCATTTACATGGGCGGCACGAATTTGCTGTTCAGTGAGACTGTAAATCTGTTTTATACTAACTATGCTTTCTATGTCCTGCTAACCTTGTAATGCCTCCTTTGTGGTTTGATTTTCAGCTTCTTGATATTTTGAATCCCCTCTTTTTTAAATGGTGTTTTAAATTTTCTTTGAAGTCGTTTTAAAGAGGAATAAATAAACAGCAATTTCTCCCCTTTGTCATCTTTGAGTTTGTCATGTGCCTAGTTGGGAATGTTGTTTGCTTATCATTTTGATTTACTTGACTCAAGATAAAACCCACCAATTTGAGCTCTCCTTTGAGGGAAGGTCTGTTTGAAATCCCACTGCACATAGCTTCTGCTTGCCAGAGCATCCTTGAATGCCTCCTGGAATCTCATGCACTACCAGGAATGATGTTTCATTACACCAGTGCTGTGGAAGGCCCTTTTTCATCAGCACTTCCATTCCTTTCCTCCTTCTTTAAGGGATGTGTAGGCTGATGGTAGAGATCTTAGAGACATCATCATAGTGATAGTTAAAGTGGTATTCCTGTCTAGACAGTCTTCCAGGATATCAAGCCACAGAGCTGATAAGTCAGATTCGGTGATCAGCTAACAGGAAAAAAAAAAAGTGCTGTACCCATTCTGTCTAGATTTAATCTGGCTGAATTCAATGTTAGCACTGGAGAAAAGCAGGTAGATGTGCAAGAGCCAAAATCAGAAACTGGGAACTAATCCTGAATACAGTACAGCCACTCATGCTCGTAACTCACCAGGACTTTATACTGAGTTTTCAGTTTGCAAAATCAAGCTACAGGTTTATTAAAGCTGAAGTGAAGAAATGTCCAGCATAATCATCTGTAAAGTAGTGGGTTTACTTAATGAACATGTTTAACTGTGGTTTGTGCAGCAGTTGTAGTTTCTGTCCTTCATCAAGGCATGTCCTGCACATGAGGGAATCAGAGCAGTGGTTTGCAGTGCTTGTCTTTCATCTCATCCACCTCATGCAGCCCTCAGGAGGACTGGAGAGGTCAAGGTACATGAGCAGATGCCCTCATTGTTTCCTGCCCTCTGTAACAGCTTCTGTTCAGAAAGGATGGCTGCTCTGCACTGTTCCAGCTGGTTAAGGCTCTTGTCAAAGGACAACTCTGTGCTGCTACTTCCCTGTCATGACAAGCACTACTTGAATGATCAGGATCATGTACAGTTGAGAGTGTTTTTCTTTTGCTGCAGTTGCAGCAGAGCTCTGTATGCATGCCAGGAGGGAAAGAACAGCTGCTGTTGCAAGCAAAGCCAGCCACCACCAGCAGGTTGGTGCTAATGCAGGGGATAAAGCCATCAATTCTGAGGAAGGCCCCAGCCATTTCCTCTGGCTGCTGGGCCACATCTGCTCTATTAGCACTAACCCAATAACTCTGTGAGCATGGTCGAGAGCCGAAGCCTTCCTGGGTGAATGTTCTAACCTCATTCAAACCAGTTTCTGTGTCTGCTTCCAGCCTAAAGTGTGTTTTACCTGGTAAGTGATATCTGAGAGTTCAAGAAGAGTTTGGACAATGCTCAGGCACATGGTGTGATTCTTGGGGCTGTCCTGTGCAGAACCAGGAGTTGGACTTTGATTATCCTTGTGGGCCCCTTCCAGCTCAGGATATGCTATGATTCTATGAGTGTGTGTGAGGCCAAGGTAGTGCAGGCTGGAAAGAGAACTGCATTTCTCAGGCTGCTCATGCTCCTCCTCCTGAAAGTCAGAGTTGCCTCTCCCAGCTGGATAAGAGCTGTCTTTGTTTTTGCTCCCATTGCAGGTCAAGGAGACCACAGTAGTGTGATGTCCTCCTTGGCCCAGCACAGAGTAGAGCAGAGCAGGTCAGTTAAGCTATTGATAGGAGAAAGTGCACTGTCAACCCTGGAAAACAGGAACGTTATATTCTTTTCTAAGTTCCAAAACTTGTCTTCCTCCATCCAGCTCTTCTTTTCCTGTCTTGCTGCCTCCTTTAGAATCAGATTAAACAGACTTGCTCTGTGAGTCAAGGGATTTGAAGATTCCCCTGGAGGAATCCCAGAGGGCAGAAGAATAGCATCACCTGCTCCCTGAGACATCTGAGGCACCATGCCTCAGCGATGCCTGCAGCGCCAGCGCGTGCTGCGAAGTCTGACAGGGCCTGGTGTGGGGGGAAGCAGCCTGCTGTGCTTGGGTCTCTGTCTCCCACTGTGCCTCTGTAGGAAGAGAGAGAAAAGTCTCAGGAATCAAATGCAAGACAAAGCCTTCATTGGAAATGGAAAGTTTCTGAGCAGGTGGAGAGACATGTCAGCAGCAGGGCAAGCCAGCAGGCTGTCCAGTGAGTGGGTTGTGGAGGAGAAGCAGCAGCAGCCCCATTGCTCTGATCTGGTATGTGTCAACAGAAACAAGTGAAGCTGTGGGCTCAGTCCTTTGGAGGAGGGAAGTGTCACACAGTGCTGCAGATAACTGCTCTGGGCTGCCCAGGACTGGTGTTGCCTTATCCCACTGGAAGCCCTGGGCAAGGTAACCATGCCCCTGGATTGTTCACAGGAGGCTTGGGAGTATTGAGCTAAGCATGGACAGCCAAGGATCCCTAAGCATCACAATACACTCCAGTTTAAAGTGTATTGACTATGAGACAGCACAGCCTCTTCTCCAGTAGCAGAGGAGCTGGGGCTGAAGAGTATCTTCTGTCTGCTGAGCTGCTTCTGGAAAAATGATCAATATTTACAAAGTCCAAGGAGATCATCACTCATCCAGTCTTGATAGGAGGCATAGCCAGATGCTTGAATCTGTTTAAGATGTGATTGCTCAGAGAGTCATGGAGAGGCCACTGCTAAAAGGAGTGGCAGCCCAAAGCATGAGGAGCACTGTCTGACTGCTGGTGCTCCTGGAAGTCCTGCCTGCCTGCCTGCCTGCCTGCCTGCTCCCTCTTAGCAAGCAGGAACAGAGCACCAGCAGCACTGGACTGTTCAGGACTACAACCCCATCACTATGGCAGAGCTATTTTCTCTCTCTTTCAAAGTTATCCAGGGAAATCTGAGCTTTTACCTCTTTAGGATACCTAAATGGAGTGCCAGAAGGTGGTTTCTTATTTATCAGCATTAATTAGATGGAGAGAGAAGAAGGCACCTAATTTATATTTAAACAAAAATCAGATTTCGGCAGCACCTGCCGTATCATTAAAAAATGTTAAGGACACTGAGTGTTTGTGCAACCGTCCTGAAGCAGCAGCAGAGAGACTCTCTGAATGAGATGCTTTAAATATAATAGGTATTTTCACTTCAAATATGTTTGTGACCTAAATCTAATTTCATTTCCATGCCTTTGAACAGTTTGATGCTAATGAAGCAGGCAGGGATGGCAGAGAGGAGGCTGAGCCAGCCGCATCGGAAGCCACTGGGCTGCACTGCAGTGCATTAGAGACCCTGCGTGCTTTCCCAGGCTGAGGAATGCGCAGAGCCTGCCCAGAGCTGCTCCCAGCGCCCGCAGGAGACCTTGGGCTGCCTGGCCAGAGAAACAGGCAGAGATCGAGCCTGAAAATTAAGGCTGATCAAATACGGTTCCATGAGCGTTAACGTCTGTGTATATAAAAAAAAAAAGTACATCTGGCAAGGAGGAAAAAATCACATCTCATATAGATGTGATTAAAGCCCTGTCATGCTGCTTCTGCTTATTTTTCACCTGGAATCCATAACAGCAGCCTCTGCTATCCCATTACTTGCTGGAAGGAGGGTGAGCAGTGGCAATTTTGCAGTGAGCTAAAATTGTGTGTATAGCTGAGAAGCCTGGCTCAGTTCCCCCTGGTAAAGGGATCCTCCTAGTCTTAAACATTTATTTTCTGCACTTCTGAAAATGCAAATCTGCCTGATCCAATGCCAGATTTGCCAGGCACTGTTAGTGGAGTCTATGCTTTTCCTATGTTCTCAAAACATACATTTTGGGGGACAAGTATGCCAAACACCACTGATGGTTGGGACCAGCTGGGTACATTTAGGTTGCAGTGTCTGAACCAGCCCTGGCCCATGTGAAGGAATGATTGGTTGGGTCATTTGGGTCAGATTATTCACATCTGCTCTTTGTGAAGATGCTGGTTGTTGTTCTCCCAGTCAGTGCCAATGGGTTCTCATAAACTCAACCCCTCTGTGACTGGGAGCAACACCTACCAGGCCCCTAATTTCCTACTGGGGAAGAGAACCAGTATCAGCTGGTCAACCATCAGGTTAGTCACTCCCTGTCACCCATTCTCTGCTGCTCGAACTAGGTATGATTTGGTAGGGCTGGGTTTGATTCTTATTTTTTTAAACCCTTGTTCTTTTTGTTCCTTGGGAATATTTTGAATTGCTGAATTTCTCATGTTTCCCTGCTGCCTCTAACAATACCCACCTTTTTTTTCATAGAATCATAGAATCAACCAGGTTGGAAGAGACCTCAAAGATCATCGAGTCCAACCCTACCGTCGTTTTAATACGAATGAGGCTGTAAAATCTTTTTAGGGAGATATATCTGCTCTCCCTGCCCTGTCACCACAATTATTCTTGCATTGCCATACAATGCTTTCTTCCAAGAAGAAATGCTTTCAGCACCTCTCAGTCCTTCTGGTGATGTCAGGAGATGAAAACTATTCCCGTTACAACTGGGAAGAGTAGAGGGAAATGGAGTTAGATGGAAATAGGGCCTTTAGAAAATGGTGTGTCATGAGAGAAATTTCACTTTTGCGTACTCTCCCAGGCCACATGGGTGCTGTATCCAAGCAAAGAAAAATAGAATATGCTGAAGAGGGACTTGGCTTGTGCTGCGTTTATCCTGGTGTATTCCCTTGCCTCTGAGCCCATTAGGAAGGGTAATATTCTCCAAGTGTGCCAACCTCTTGGAAGTTATATAAAGGCATCAGGAAGGTCCCAAATTAGCAATCGACCTCAGCAGGAGCCTGCAGGTCTCTTTGAATGATCTGACTCCTGCTTCCACCGTGCTGAAAGGTTTGGTGCAAAAATACCTCACAGCCATCAGTTGCAAAAACAAGCTCAGATGTCACATTAAAAAGTACTTCTTTCTTCGAATGTTGCACCTGAGTGTGCTGTTATGTCTGAGAAATAAACACAAAGTCCTGTAGGAGGCTGCCCAGCCCTCCTCAAACATGTCTCCCTTTGGGTTCTTTAACAGATAAGGACTTCTGTATGGTTTAGGTAGGAGCTACTGCCAAGAGCTGCAAAGGGTATTTGGAGCTTTTGTTAACTAGACACTTATGTCATTTCAGCCTATCTGAAGTCCAGACTAGAAGAGTTTATCTCCACAGAGAGCAGACATGAGTTCTTACAGTTGAACACATGTCAAAATGCCCCAGTTTCAGCCCTTTCAGTGTTAGGTTTATTTTCCTTTAACTCTTTGCACTATTTGCTCCTGGTACAGTGAGCACAACAATCTTTTGGTGCACCAATGGACTAGGTGTTAGTGAGAAGTAAAGACCTCCAGCTTGGCATACACATTTCTGAGGCTCTGCACAACTGTGGGGTGAAAAGTCTGTGAAAGTGGAGAGGAAAGTGAAGAAGCATCAGGAGAGCAATAAACAGGGCACTTACCTCCTCCTTAATCACAGCCCAGCCTTTGGGAGGTCTGCAGGGAGAACTAATGGATTAAATACAGGTATTAAATGAAATCTTGGAAACATTTCCCTCACCTGGCAGGACTGAGAAGCTGATGATAATGAGGGAGTGCTCCCAATGCATCTGAGCCATAAGAGGCAACCAAAGGAGCAAGCAGCACAGTCTCTCCTAGACAGACATGGGATTTAATAACCTGGGTTTGCCCTGTTGGTTCCAAGGCCAATCTTGAAATTTCCTGAGTACATCCTTCAGCAGTTCCAGGTGGACTCAACAGGGTTCTCCTTCTCAAACTACTTTTAGCCTGAGGAGGAGGTCAGTCTGTGTTTTATTTTGCTGTGGGTGCTCACTGCAGGGATTGACCACCTCCAGGCCTGGGACCACACACGAGTCACATGAGCAAATAGCTGCAGCTCTTTTGTAGCCAAAGGCTATAGCAGCATCCTAAGAGATGTCTTGATATGACCTGCACAAAATCTTGCAAGGATGTTCTTAAACTGCTTGTTTGAGTCTCTAGGTGCCCTGGCAGAAGGAAAGCTCCAGAATGTGTGGCTGAAGATGAGGGATGATTTCTGTCCTGATACCATGGGTGGCTGAGTGCAGATGGGAGCTCACCAGGACGGAAGGTTTCAGTGAGTACAAGCATTGTTCACAACTGGGAAGTGGAGGTGGAACAGTGTATAGTTAATTATATACCTTAGTGCCATGGGTTTTACTGCTGGATACATCCTGGGCTATAGGATCTCACCTTTGATGGTGCTTCCACCAAGGATTCAGTAACCTTTCCTCCATCCTCTCCTAGGAACATATTCTCCTTAAAAATATTATGAAAAGCAATGTTTTTCATAATTTCAGGGGTTTACCTAGAATGTAGGGACTAGGACAGTGTGAACTTCCCCTCAGGTCACTTGTAGCTCAGCTGGGTATGAGGGGTTATCTGCCTTCTCTTTTCCTAAGTGGATGGGATGGTTGGAGTCCCTTCATGACCAGGTGGCTCACAGGTGTTCACACAGAGAGCAGCTCTGCCCACAGCTGAAACCAGCACTGTGAACTCAGCTCCAAAAACTAAGCTTCAAGCACTGTGGGCAAAGCTAACACATCTGCTGGGAGAAAGCAAATCACGTTAATAAGTGGTATCGTAGTTCAAAGTATTTTCTCAATATAAAGCTAAATTAAAGTAATACAATTCTAAGGGATAAATCAATAGCAATCATGCTAATCAAACTGATATCCAAAATAATCCAACACAAGGAGAAAATCCTATTTAGTCAAGTAATGATGCCAGTCATTTTATTCAGTCACTTTCAGAGTATAAAGAGAATCCTTCATCTTTGAAGTCAGTGACATTAGTTTCTCCAGCTCCTTCTCCTTTTCCTAACACACTTCTCCTTACTTTTGGAGAGTCACTGGCAAGGACACCTGTCTTTCACAGTCCTCATACCATCACTACCTAAAGAAAATTCATCAGAAGTCACACACCGTTTAGGTGTCAAATTGTCACTAGAGGTTGCTTGGGCATTACTGGGAGTACAGATTCCCCCTTACATCTTAGACAAAACCACATTGCACTCACTGCTGCTGTTGTATTGGCAGTGGGGAAAGGCCAGGTCGATGGGGTGTAGTCAAGACCAAGGTCAAGATCAGGTCTGCAAGGAGCTGTGCTGAGTAGCTGTTGTGGGACCATGGGAGACAGTGACAGCACAGCAAAGCTGACCCTGCCAGTGGGACCTAATGTCATAATTCAAGCAATAGGAATTAAAACAAAGCAGTAAGGCATTATTTGGATAACAAACCCACCTTGAAAGAGATCTGTTCTCAGACCCCTGAGCTAACTCAGCCCGCTGGTCCCACTGACAAAGCTCTATCAGAACCATGTCTCCTCAAGAGGCAGCCCCAGCTGAAAAGAGGATGAAAGGAGATGGGCATGGAAATTAAGAATTAACAGCTAATTTATTCATCAGATACACATAGGCTTTGCCATCTCCTCAGTAGCTTGTAACACGCACAGTCCCACCACTGAACTCACTATGCAATTTCAGGTCCTTGTCTTCTTTTGAATGCAAGTAACTTTTAACTTGCTATTAATTTCTGTCCTTTCATAATTTCATTTCAGAAATTAAGACTATACATTCCCTCTGTTTGTGCTCCTGAGAAGCAGCTCTGTACAGTTATGATCTACCTGCTATGACTTCTGGAAGCATCTTCTTCCTGCCCAGGAATCTCCAAACTCCAGAAATGTTTTTGACCCTTTTCTATTGCTCTGTACCAGACTCCTCTGGATTTTATCCCCAGAGCCTCAGCAGGGAATGAGCCTTTTGGTTCTTGGCTGTGGCATCGCTTCCACTGCCGTGGTGTCAAGCCCAAATACAGGAAGTTTCTTCAGAAACTCTCCATTGACCTGGATTGCTTTTCTCCAGCTCTGGAGAGAAATGAGAAGCCACTTATTTGTTACTTGATCTGCCATCTGGATAGACTATCTAACACACAGAAGGGAGTTAACATGAGCTGAGGGATTCCAGCATATCTCAACAGTTTCAATGTAAGTGAACTTTCAAAGAGGATTAGATGTAAAAAATATCACCATGCCTTCCTAGCACCAGAGGCACTGGAGATGTAAATTTAAGGATGTAGCCAGTGTAACTACCTGAGCTATGGCTTCCCAGGGATGTCATGTCTCCTCTCTCTTTCCTTAGTCCAGACACTGGAAGATGGATATGTGGAATCAACCCTCTGCTCTCCAAGATCCTGTAGATCATCCAAGGGCTCAGCTACTCAGGTGAGCAGAAAAATCTCAGTAACATGGAACACAGCAGAGAACAAAGAGCAAAGGTGCCACAGAGGCTCTGCAGAGTGGGAGCATGGACCTGTTCCCCTTATTCCCACTGGCTCCTGCTTCCCCAGTTCCCAGTTAGCAGAGGCTTGTCCCAGTGCCAGCACACAGCACTGTTCCCAGGGCATGAGGCAGTGTGGCACAGAGATACATGGGTTGCTCTGGAGTAGCAGGAGTGTCATCAAACCAGATGCCTTTGGAGTGCATCTGGCTTCACCCAGAGAAGTGTTTCACAAAGCACTCTCCTGTGCATCTTGTGTAAAGCTCACTGGTCCTGTGGTTTAATTTCTGTGTCTCTATGCTGTGCAAAAGCTGCCAAAGTGCTTCTGGACCACAGCTGGTCAAGGCAGTGATGGCTGTGCTTGTGTCATAGGGCATCCAAGCCATAACACCAGCCTGGACTTGAAATGGTACTACAAGAGCCAGCTCCCATGTCTCCAGCTGCAGTGTAGCACACTCACATCCTGAACAAAAGACCTGTGAGAAACTAGGATTTTATTGTATTTCTAAGTATGTATGTCTCCATGACAGTATGCAGCAACCTGCTGTCCTGCTTGGGAGACAGGCTCTGTGGGACACTCGGTCACCATCAGGGTGGCACTGCCAGCAATGGAGAGGACTGCTGCAGGCTGCTCCATGGGGACACTGACCCTGTGAGCTTAGGGGGGAGCAGATCCTTGGGGAAAAATGGGAAATCATCACTCAAAGGTGTTGCATGACCTCTGGAACCACACAGTCAAGCAAGCCAAATACACTTCTTGTATTGCAGATTTTTTTTTCTTGATGCAGCCACCAAGAAGTCTCAGCTGTGATGTTTTTTCCAGCTGTGCTGGTGGCAGATGTCTGGGAGGGGGATTTTGAACCAAAGGGCTTAGCTGCACCCGTGCAAAATCCCTGCTGTAAACAAGGCTGACATCTGTGTCTGCCTTTCATTCCTACAGCAGCCCTTTCCTCTCTCCCCCTTCTCCTCTCTAATAAAGACATCCTGGCAAGCATCCTGTTTTTCAAGAAGGCTCATAGCTGCCAGTTGCCCTGGCTTTGGCTTCATGCAGGCCTCTTCCTCTGCCCCTATTAATTCCCCCGTAAATCAGATCACAATGAAAGGGAAGCAGCAGAGTAATTTAATTGTCCTCTGAGCACAGCGTGGTGGAGAGGGATGCTGGCAAGGAGGAGTCCTGCTCATGAGATGCTTTCTTTATCCCTGCATTTTACTTTGCTGGGGGATGTCTCAGCATTAACTTCTTCCCTCCAGGTCCCTTCTCATAATGCCCAGGAGTGAATCGTGGAAGTTCACCGTGCTGCAGCTTCCCCCATCGGGAGAACGAGAAGATCGAGACGCCCTTGCTCTATACTCAGTGTAGGGGTGGGGGATGGGGATTAATTAGGAATCGTTGCACAGAGCTCAGAAATGTAAAGTGCTCCCTCATTGTGGCTGTCAGGCAGCCCCATAACTTGTCAGAGCACTGTTGGATCCCGTCCCGTCTCCAGTGAGTGGGAGCTGGGGTGGAAGAGGGATGGTGAGGGGGAGAGAGGTCTGTGTCAGAGCTATTTCCAGCAGAGACAGCCTCGTTAACACAGAGAGCAGGGGCAGCAGCTGGAGTCACCGCAGCTCATGCAGGTGGTGAAATGGCTCTGGAGCTCAATCTAAGGGCAGCAGAGGCTCAGGCTCACAAACAAACTGCCTTGGGTAGGAAGGCAACACACATGAACTGAGCCCCAACACCTCTGTGTCACTGAGCTCTTTCCCCCAGGCAAACTCACAGTAACACAGATTATGGCACAGTTCTTCCATCAGGGCTTGCTGGGATGCCTGCCTTCCTATGCAGGGTAGTAGCAGGGAGATGGACAGCTATTCTGCTCCAGCTGATGAAGAGTGATGTGTTTGCCATCTCATTTTTCCTTAAACTTTTCTTTGAGGACAGTGTTGGCTCTTGCCTTCCTCTTAACTTCTTTGCATTCCACTAAAACTTTTACCAGATTCTAATCCTTTGGGGAATAGTCTCTAAGAATCAGGAAATTACATTAAAATGATGTTTTACTAGGGAGCTACTAGCTGGTATGGTGGGAAAGCTCAAGAGAGGTGTTGAGCAGGTGTTAAGGACCACTGGGACTTTGATCTCAGGTGAATTTATTCTCAGAGACCCTAACACTGACATGTGAGCTCATGTATGATGGAATGATCAGCAACAGAGGCTTCCTGCATGGAGGTGGAGGACCCTGCACAGGTCTCCTTGCCCAAATGGATGGAACAAGATGGGGAAGGAGAGAAGGGCAAGCTTGAACTTCTCTACAGGTGCTGAGACTCTAATTGCTGTCATCACCAGACTTGTCACCAAAAGGGGTCTGCTGTTAATTTATAGGTAACCTGAATTTAAACAGTCACACATACAATGTGCAGCACTGGTGAGAACCTCACTAGCCCTTCAACTGCTGCTGGACTCTAGAGACCATTATCTGCATGAGGTGGTAGCTACAATTACAAGCACATACATTTTCATGGTTTGGGTTGGTTTGCTCTCTGCCCTGAAATTCCCAAGCTGGTCTTCAGTTCCTCTTCCCTATCAAGAACAAAAGGTCTTGCTGGTAAAATACTCCTCTTTCTACACTTTAAAATGTCTGGAGTAGAAAATGTACATGCTTCTGACTTCCCCTCCAGGTGTCTTGAGATTTAATTAATCCCAAGTCACATTTGAATATCTTCTGAGACAGAGGCATAACACTAATCCTCTTGCATAGGAAGAGGCATGAAGATAATTGCTTCCCTGTCTCTTAGTATGGGGAGAATGTCTGTCAGATGGAGAGTCACTTCCTTACATATTTCTGATGAATTACTATTTTAATTTAAATCCTATAAAATAATGATGTACATTGATGTGCTTTTGAGAATTTTGCCCCTGAAATTATTGCTGGATCAGATACTTACTGCTGGCCAGTGTTCAGGTTACTGCAAGCTGTCTGGATGTGCAACTGAAAGAGGGCAGGTTTAGATTAGATGTTAGGAAGAAATTCTTCCCTGTGAGGGTGGTGAGACACTGGCACAGGTTGCCCAGAGAAGCTGTGGCTGCCCCATCCTTGGGAGTGTTCAAGGCCAGGCTGGATGGGGCTATGAGCAACCTGGTCTAGTGGAAGGTGTCTCTGCCCATGGCAGCAGGGCTGGAACTAGATGACCCAAACCATTCTGTGATTCTATGAACATCAGAATGAAGTGGACTGGTAGAGATCTCCCACATGAAGAGTGGCCCTCACCTGCCTGGATTAGGCTGTTGTTCTGACCAAAAGTAACAAGAAATGCTTAGCCAAAATGCAGCTATTCTGAAATCCTGCCAGAAGGAGCAAGGATGTACCTGCTTCATCAAGTGGCTTATCTGCTGTGGTACTGAGCCCCAGTTCCCAGACCTGTGGCTTTTCAGTAGCTATGTGGCCTCCATGTCCCCTGTTCCTTGCCAGCCCTTCTGGAGTAATTTTTCCTGGTTTGGAGTTGAATATTCCTCTTCCAGCCAGCTCTAACTGGTTAATACCCAACCTGTGTCTAAATCAGATTCCAAGTTCAAACATAGTCATCACCAAGGACACAGCTGCTGAACAGGCAGAATAAGAAAGAGATGCAAACCAGAATGTTAGGCAAACACATTCAGAATTTGACACTTGAGATTTTTATAACCCAGACTATTTACAGTGCGATGTCAAACATCATTTGAAGATTAACAAGTAGTCTTGCAAGGAAACAAGCTGGAGAAAAGCAGCACTAAAAACATATATGATATGCCTCTGAGCCTGGTCACTTGAAGAATGGTTTGGAAAGGATGACACAAGTCTGACAAACCCCTTCACTTCCTATGTCCTAAGGAACTGCAACATCAGACTAACTAAAAATGCAACCTGATTTCTGGTGCACAGAAGACCAAGTCCCAATGCTCCACTTCCACCTGACCTGCAGAATGTCCTGGTCTGTCACTACTTCTGATGTGTTTTTTCCTTGTAAGTAAGCTGTGTAGGAAAGTTGCCACACAGAAGTCCTTGCTGGGAAAAGCTGGATATTGACAGCAATCACCACAACCTTGAAAACTAGAGTAAGTCTTTCTGTATATCCTGCACAAAGAAGATATCTTTGAGTAGACCAAATTGAAAGCACCATGTCTCATTTTTTTGTGCTCAGAGAACTAATCTCTAGTGATGTGTGAATGACAAATCCCAGGAAAAACACTCTCAAGATGAAGGTGAGGCTATAAGTATGTGTGCCTGTGTTTGTGTGTATACACATTTATATATAAAGACTATAAAAGTGCTTGTAGCAGAAAGAAATGCATGACTTGTCTCTAAGATGTCCTTCTCTGCATGAGAGGTGAGATGTGGAATACAGTGCCCTTAGGTGAGATTGTCTTATCTCCCATATTTATGTACAACCAAGGTAACTCAAGGCTTACCTGATTTTAAACCTTGTACAAAGATGTCAGGTCCAATGCTCCAGCTTTGTGCCTGTGACTTGATAGCTCTGGAATCTGTGTGCTATCTTGAATCTAAGTGATTTTACCAGGATTCAATGATGAAGTGCATAGTGCTGTTAGTACCTGCTGGCAGGTCTATTCTGCATTGAAATATGCATGGTTTCATTTCTTGTTGTAGTGGGTTGGCCATGGCTGGATGCCAGGCACCTATCAAAGCTGCTCTATTGTTGCCCTCTGCAAACAGACAGGGGAGAGAAAATACAATGAAAGGTTCATGAGTTGAAATAAGGATGAGAGGCGTCGCTCACTCAATACCATCACAGACAGAACAGGCTCAGCTTGGGAAAGTTAAGTGATTTTATTACTATCAAGATCAGAGCAGGATAATGAGAAAATAAAACAGACCTTAAAAAGCATGTTCCCACAGCCCTCCCTCTTTCCCAACTCTACCTCCTTCCCACCTGCAGCACAGGGAGATGAGGAGTGGGGGTTACTGTCAGTTCATCACGTTGTTTCTGCCACTGCTCTCAGGCAGAGTCCTTCCCCTGCTCCAGCATGCAGTCCCTCCCATGAGAGACAGCTCTACATGCACTTCTCCAATGTGAGTCCTTCCCACAGGCTACAGTTCTTAACAAACTGCTGCAGCATGGGTTGCTCTCCACAGGGTGCAGTCCAGACTCTCAGGGACAGCTCCAGCATGGGTCCCCCACAGGATCACAAGTCCTACTAGGAAACCTGCTCTGGTGCAAGTCTCCTCTCTCCATGGGTCTGCAGGTCCCTGTCAGGAGCCTGTTCCAGCAGGAGCTTCCACAGGGTCACAGCCTCCTTTTGGGCATCCACCTGCTCTGGTGTGGGTCTCCTCCATGGGCTGCAGGTAGATCTCTGCACCCTATTGACCTCCAAGGGCTCCAGGGGAACAGCTGCATAGCCATTGTCTTCACCACAGGCTGCAGAGCGTTCTCAGCTCTCCAGCACCTGGAGTAACTCCTCCTGCTCCTTCTCCACTGACCTTTGTGTTCTCTCACATACTCTCACTTCTCTTTTATCTGGCTGCAATTACTTCTGGGCAATAACTTCTGTTTTCTTCTTAAATGTGTTATCACAGAGGCCTTGCTAACACCACTGACTGGCTGGGCCTTGCTGCAGTGGCAGGTCCATCCTGGAGTTGCTGGCATTGGATCTGCCAGACATGGGGAAGCTTCTAGCTTGTAGCCCCCTGTAGCTATACCTGTAGCCCACCACCACTGCCAAAAACCTGGCTGCACAAAACCACTGCACTTGTCCTCATTGTTTGATGAAAAGGCAACCTCAGAAGGCAGTCAGAACATTTCTGTTTGACGCTGCTCTCTCCCTGCAAGGTCTAAAGGTGGAGGTGGGGAGCAGAACTGAGCCTGTGATCACACTCTTGGTAATGTAGCACAGACTCACAGCCTAGGTACTAGAGCAGCAGCAGGAAGCAAGTGTGTCCAATTTCTTTACAGGATGTGATTTCCATGCTCATCAGATAGTGGAAACTGGAATAAATAGAATTAATGCTCTCTAGGGACCACTGCAGACAGTGTCAGTGGGAGTTCTTAGGCAGAAAGCAACACTTTCCCATTCTGACTGCCCTTAAAGGAGTCACCAAGTGTGCAAAGGAGGGAAATCCTCACGGTATCCCACACTCTCCAACCACCTTCTACATCAAATGCTTACAAATGAACAAATGGTGAGACTGGAATCAAAGGTGGGAAGAAAAGTTCAGCTCTTCCACTGGAGAGCGGATGCTCCAGAAAAATCACTGCTGAGCCCCAGGAAGACTGAACAGTATTTAGAGTGATTGCAGAGATGCACAGAAATCTGACAATTACTCAGAGAGGAGCAAGGTGCAGAGCAGGACCCTGTAATAGCTGGATATGCCCATATCTTGGAATATGTGATGCTCTCCAGTAAGTTATATCATCCTTGAAGGGATATATTAGCACTTCAGAGTGACAAACTCCACAAAACTACTGTCACTCCACTGTCTTGTTTCTCAGATTCTCTGTTTTCAGCCTCCAAACCCTGGACAGTTTAGGAGAGTGGTATGTGCTAAGGTCACCCCTCTTCCTTGCTGAGGAGCAGTGATGGAGTTGGAGCACTGCCAGGTCTTAAAATTAGACAAGGGGAAGATAGGGAACAGTCCCTCTCAGAGGAGAGTCTAAAGAGATTAAGACTGTTGCCCAGGAAAAAAACAACCAATGAAGACTCTAGAGGAAGCATTATTCACTTTCTCATGTGATTTCACTGGATGTCTGTAGTTCTGGAGTTATTTGGCAGCATCTTTGTGACCACCAGGAACGGCTTTTTCTACAACACGCCCCATGCACAGTGAAACTAATCACAGTGGGATGTTGTGGGGGCAGAAACCATAAACATGTTCAAAGAGGCTTGAAAAAAAATCAGCAGATGGAGTTCGTTGTTAGACAGGAGCTAATTTCTGACAAAGCAACTGGCTGTTTAGGGATGCCTTCTTCCCTATGGCCCTGATGTTTGCTCTCACGTGATAGTTTGGAAAGTTTAAAATGAGCAGATATGAGGCTCTGTCCTTTCCAGTCTTGTTGTCTTGGGAGCTGGTCACATCCTCAGTGAGGTAGCTTTGAGCTCCTGGGGCTGTGAATCATAACTTACAGCAAGGTCTGGTTTTCCCTGTAGGTTACAGAGCCTTTGTAACTCTGACACCACCATGCCCCTCTCCTCAAGAGCCAAGATGTGTATCATTCTACAAATTACAGCTCTGACTCTGGAAGGGCCCACTACTGTGATGACAACTTCCTATTAAAGATCCAGTCTTCATAGTTAAAAAGGAACAGGGAAAAAAAATAAAAATGTTAATTAATGCTACTGATGGTTTATGGAAGAAAAGCAGTAAGAAACACCTTTGGTGTGAGACTGATATTAAAGTAATTCTAAAATTACTTTTTCTCCTTTGAAAGCAAAAAATAATTTACTCTGAAGTGCTGGCAATATAATATCAGCTCTGGGTGGTGGTGCATATATTTAGAAATTTAGTGTCCAGTTCTGAGAGATGCCAGGGGACAGGGTTTATAACAAGTATATTATCTCCACATCAAAGAGGGTTTTTTTCATCCTGGAGGAGTTCACAGTAACAGAAAAGTCAAGCTTTCCATGAGCCATTACTAGCAGCAGGGATGGCAAGTTTTAATACTTTAAACCGGACATGTGTTTATTTCCCTGGACATTTAGGAAAACAATTTGAGGAGTTGCATTTGCTAAGATGAATCCCAAATTCTTGTCCTGGTGGGAATACTGAGCAAACAGGAGTATTTTCTCTGATCAAAATATCATTAAAAGCATAACCTCATTGTGCTTTGGTTATGTTTTGTCAGTCATCTCCAGGCTTCAAGGCTCAGTATATTCCAAGATAAAACTTCTCAGTCTTCATTGCTGTGGGAAGACTCACTGGATCTCTAGTACAATTGATTGTTCCAAGCCAGGTGAAAATGAAGTTCAAAGGTGTGACTACCCAACAGACACATGCTGCCTACCATGCTGTGTACCAGCCTGCATACTATGCTGTACACCATCCCAGAACACAGACATGGTGAGATGCACAAATCTGCTCAGTATGATGGGCTGAAAACAGTTTTCAACCCCTTCTCTGTGGTGACAAAGCCACATCTTCCCAAATCACAGTGAACAGAGATGAGGCTGGGCTTGACAAACAGAAGCCACACAGGAGAAGGAAAAACATAGCTCAATAAATGATGTTCACAAAATCACAAACTAACTGAAGTCAGGAAGGTGCTCCAGAGACCATCTAGCCCAAACCCCCACTCAAAGCAGGCCCAGTTAAAGCAGGTTATTTATGGCCTTGTCCAGCACTGTTCTTAATAGCTGCAAGAAGGGAGATTTCATAACTTCTCTGGGCACCATTTCAATCTTTGATGACCCTTATGATAAAGAAGCTTTTCCCATACCACATCCGAACTGCTCACATCCCACCTTACATCTGCTGTCTCTGCTAGAGTGCGTCTCCGAGAAAAGTCTGGCTCCATCTTTGCTGTGCCTTCTCATTGCAGACAGCAGTAAGTTCTCCCCATACCTTCTCCTACACCTGAACAAACCCAGTTCTCCCAGCTTCTCCCCATATGTCACATGCTGCCATTCCCTAACCATCCTGGTGACCCTGCATTAATATGTTTCCTCACTGGGTAACCCCAAAATGGACACAATTCTCCAGATATATTGTTAGAAGGGGTGAAACAAACCAGTTCTGCAATTGGAAATCCCAAATTTAGTGTTAGCAATACACCCTTGGGGATAAAAAGTTTCCATCTCCCTTGCAGGCAATACATTTCCATAACCAGACTGGGATACTTTTTCTCTAGGCTGATCTTTTTCTTGGCAATGATGGAAGTTGAGCAGATCCCTTCTCTGACACCAAGTGGGTGGGTGGCAGGGGAGGGAGTAATGGAGCTAACATGGTGGGTTTTAAGAAGCATCTGCTTGGAGGCAGAAAGAAGTGCTGAAGGAGAAGTGAGGGACCGTGGAGACCTCTTTCCCAGCCACCACGCTGCTGTGTGGCTGCTGCTGGCAGGCAGTGGGGTTGTGTCTTCATGTGGCTTGAAACAGCTTGTTAAATGGCTTAAAATTCTCAAGGTGATCTGGATCAAAGTACAGACCTCTACTACTTCTATTATTTATATTTGCGCCTGATGGTTTTTTTCCCCTCTATTAATCAGGCTGTTCTTTCCCGTGTATTTCTGTGATAAATCACTTGCCTTAATTATTGTGTCATTTAGAAATAATCAAGGGGCTGGCAGCAGGGTAGGGTTTTGCTGTATTATGAATTTATATGTACATATTCCATTCTACTCTAACAGACTGTTGCAGGTATGTGAAAGCCCCAGGACATGAGAGGCAGACACCAACGTAGAAAATGTGTTTTAACAACAAAACCTGTAGGTAAAGCCAAGTTCCCATAGCCAGAAGGCTGAAGGGAGCAATTCCCATCCCGTTGCTCACAACATGCATGTAGGATTCTTCTCTTCATAGCCATCTCTCGTCCTCTATCCCGTTGCTCACGACATGCATGTAGGATGCTTCTCTTCATAGCCATCTCTCGTCCTCCAGTATTCACTCACTCAGAGTTATAGCTCTGCCATTTTGCCACATCAGAAATGCTATTTGCAATGTATATGAGTGGGTTTTAAATTACCACTTGTTTTCAGGAGCAAATAGGCAATTGCCTCAAAAGAGGAGAATGAATGGACCTCACAAAACTCACACTGGTCTCACATAACTCATTAACGTTAGAAGACTCCCCGCATGGTGCTGCCAGTGTTGTTAAAATGTCACCTGTTATTTATGCCACTGCAGCCAAACGTCTCATTTATGACTGCAAATGAGCAGCAGCTTGATGAAGAAATGGAGCTGCTGAGTCCCCTGTGCCTGTTGCTGCCCTTGGGTGCTGCTCTGTGCTGCAGCCGAGCACGGGGAGCTGTGGGATCTGTCGCACTGCTGCCTCAGCCTCACGTTTCATAACGTTCCTCACTAATTGAAAAGTGCTTACTCCTCTTTAACTCCAGCACTTAGTGCTGCCTGTGTGGTTTTCATAGGGAGGAACAGCTAATGACCCTGCTGCTAGTGAGGAATTGAAGTTTGAACATAAAGTGGCAATTCACAGTAGGTCATGTATGAAAAATGCTTCTGCCTGCCCAGAGCTGTTGTGTTTCTTCAGTGCACAGTGGGTTTTTTTTCTGACACTCCTGAATCTAAGCTGCCAGCAGGGTATAAACTGAAAAGGATTCAGTCAGAGCTTGTCTATTCTTCCTCAGGGGTGCCCAGGCTTCCTTGCCCTGCAAGCCATGTCTCACCCGCTCCGAACAGTGAGAAGCCCCAGTGCTGCTCTACACACAACTGCTGAGGACAGACTGGGGTGCTGTTCCCTGGTCAGAAATGACCCATCTGCATAGCCCTCCTCACTTCCCAGCCCTCCACTGGCACATCCAGGCTCAGAGGTGGCTGTTGGATCCCAGCTCCTTGGGACTGTTGGACCTGGCAGCCCACCCTTGTCACTGGGGCTTGGCTGAACAACAAGGTCCCAGCAAAGGAGCTTGATGCTACAGGTTTGGAGCCAGCACAGTGAAACGATCTTATACTTACTGGGAATGATAAATCTATTTATTTTTTTTTTAGAATGGGTAAAAACAAGTCACTCAGAGAGCAAGAAACTGCTGTTCCCTCTGTGGACGTGCTGACAAACTCTGCTCTGTGCAGACAGACCTGCAATAGTCTGCTTGGTACTTTCCAAGGACAATTTCCAGAGTTACAGTCAAATAATTGTTACAAGGAAAAAAATCAGCATAAAAATAAGAACATTGTGTTTGAATAAAACCTAAGAACATTGTGTATGAAAAGAAACTAATTAGATTCCTCCCAAACCCACAACCTGTTGTTCTATGACAAGCTCTTTGGTCTAAAATCTGTCCTAGTAAAGACAGGAAGTGAAAGTGACAACCAATAATGATTACTGTAAACCTTATTATATGTAATAAATGAGAATAACATAAAGTCTGATGGCTTTCTGTGCAAAGTTGTTTCTGTGCAGTCACCAGCTAGGAAAGAGACAGCTCATGGAGGAAGCTACAACATTAATGAAAAAATCCTGGGTTTAAAGATTAAGGGCAAGAAGGCATTATTTAAGTAAACTAGGACCTAACAAAATCCTTGCAATCATACAGGAGAATAGGATTCAAAGGGACCTCTTGGATCATCAAATCCTCATGCTATCTGCAGTGCTATATCAAATAATCCTCTTCATGGAAATAGTGTTATTAATCTTAAAGTCATTCTTTTTGTCCTCAGATCCCAAGGGACAGTGAAGAATGTGGAAAGCATTTTAGAACCTGCTATTTTGGATGGTTATAACCTTGTTATTTCATATTTAAATTTGTATAGTGGCATTTCACACCCATTCACTCTGACAAAAACATCACTCATCAGATTCAATAATGTCTCTTCCCTTTGTTAGTCTCTGTAGGTCCAGTCTTAAAAGTGGCAGAGTTTCCAACTGTGATAACACAAAAAGCAGAAATATTAATTGGATATTTATGCTGTGTATTTGGAAAGAAATGGGACATGCTTATGTCACAGGAAGGAAGAAATACTTTCAGTCTCATCAGTTGCAGCTGGAGGATGTCAAATAGCAACTATCATAGCAACGTACAGTAGCAGTACTAGAAAAATTGTGAAAGCAGTGTCCAAACAGGAACTTCCTGAAACACTGACAATGATTTGTAAAAAATACTGAAAGATGAGGCAAGCTACAGAGGACCAGAGAAGTGCTGAGTTACACTGTTGATTTAACAGTGTGAACCAGGGCTGCCCCCAGAAATGGTTCCATACTGGGCACTGTTCCTCTGCATGTACAGAAGACTTGGTTGTGTCTGTCTGCTCTGCCCCACAGACAGACTGAGCACCTGTGCAGCTGGTACAGCATGCCTGGGGTCATGCTGATCACCTGCTAGCCAGCAGCATGCCAGCCCCTTGCAACTGTGAGTGTGTGCTTAAAAAAGGTAACGCAGTGACCTGGATTTCCCAAGCCCAATTAGTCTGATACTAGTCCCAGGCAAAATTATTGCTAAGCAGATATGGGAGGTGAACAAAGTGTTAATGAACAGTGGCCTAGTCAATGCCAGCAAATGTTAAAACCCATTTTCTTAAAAGCAATCAATGAAACCTCTTATAAAAATGAGATTTCTTAGTTATTTGATTAAAGTTATCTTTATAGATTGCTGGTAATCAGAGATGTCTATTTGATAGTTGCATGTGTCCTTCTTATTAAAAAAAAAAAAGCCAATAAAAAAGTAGTGTAGCCAGTACTACACTATTGGTGAGATTAAAGACTTGTTCATAGATGTCCAAGTAATTGTCAAAAAAAAAAGAGCTCAGTCAGTAGTTTTCATGACAGCCTCAAGTTTGGTCCAGAGATCAAGAACTGACTTTGCGTGTGATCTATAAATACACACAAGGGCAATGATTTCTGGCAGTAGATGTCATCTAGCTAAGACAGATTTGGAAAATAGTGTAGCTAAAACCTATGCTAAACAAGTTCCAGGTAGGAAGAAGAAGAAACTTGGAACACAGAGCAGCTGACTATTAGACCAGCTCCTTAGGCAAGTACCTTGGACTGGTATTCATCCAAACTACCTCTGTGCAGGCAGCTGCTGTGAATGCTGGTGGTCAGCAAGTCTGGTTCAGGGCAACACCATGTGTCTTGCCATTTCTGAAAGGGACAGGAGTGTCTTTCCATCTTAACTACTTCAGCTTAGTTCTACAGTGTGCAGTAGTGGAGTCAGCTCACACCATAGGACATGGGGAAGGAGTGGCTCAAGAGTTCATCAGAAAGGGACTCAGGAGAGCTGGTTGACAATGGCTCAATATGAGTCCAGGTGTGCACAGGTGAGCAAGTCCAGTGAAGAGCAACAAGGCTTATACAAGGTCTAGAAAACATGTCCTATGAGGAAGCACTGAGGGAATTGGATTTGTTAGGCCTTGAGAAGAGGCAGCTCAGGGGTGACCTCATTGCTCTCTACAACTATGTGAAAGGGGCTTGTAGAGAGCTGGGGCATGGTCTCTTCTGCCATGTCTGCAGTGAGAGGACTAGAGAGAGTTGATCATAAGCTTAGACAGGGGAGATTCAGATTAGATGTTAGGAAAAAATTTTCGCTCTAAAGATGTTCAGGCACTGGAATAGTTTGCCCAGGGAGGTGGTGGAGTCACCATCCCTGAAAGAGTTTAAGAGGCATCTGGAGCTGGTGCTGGAGGATATGGTTTAGGATTTAGGGGTTATAGCAGAGTGGCAAGTTAATGGTTGGACTCAATGATCTTAGAAGTCTCCTCCAACCCTGACGATTCTATGATTCTATGACATGCACGGTTATGATCTCCCCAGCTGGAGAATCCTTCCATTCCCAGAGGAGCACAGAGGACCACCAGCAAGAGCATCACACCCTGAGTCAGTGTTTCAGAGTGCCCATCACTGCATCTAGGCTTTGTCTCTACCACTTTTTCTTGGTGGTATTCAGGGCGTCCACCGAACACGGAGCACATACTACAACACACAGCCATGATACCTCTTGCAACAGCAATCATATAATTGTTCCCTGCATGCACTGTTTCCAAACAGCTGCCTGGGCTGTTTCAAGCAGCTCCTTACCCTGCAGACAGACACTTGAATTTCATTATCCCCTGTTGCATGGGAATCACTCAGCTAGTTATCTGAGGTCACATCACATTACTTCTAGCAATTCAGTATCTGTGGGGAGGGGACGACTCTGCATAGCCACCTCCTTAAGCATCTGATCTCAGCAAAATACCACTTCTGGGGCCACCTGAAAAGAACAAAATGATGGGTCAAGAATTAACAAAGACAGATTTGGCTGAACAGCAATGCCCACAGGACTCCCAAATGAAAACAAGTGCTTTCCTGGTAGGAAGATCATCTTTGCCCTAACAAAGACATCAGTGTCATCTGGGACCTTGCTGCTCTGCATGGTTGCTGCACAGTGGATGAACAGGTCTCTGCTTCTGAAACAAGAAGACAAAAGGGCAAACTTGGGGTAGTTGGCACTTTTCCATAAGCGAGAGGTGAAGGAGCATCGGAGCAGACCTGTGCAGTGAAACAGTTGGTGTTTGAGATGGGGAGGCTGGTTCAGACTAGCTCTGGTTTGGACCCATGGATTGAATTACCATTAGCAGCTGGAGTATGTCAGGAGTGTTTCTGGGGCATGTATTTGGCTTCCATTTCACACAAAAAGAATCAGCTTGTGTGCTCCAAGGCTGCCCTACTCTGAAAGCCAAAGAAGGAGATGGGGACAACCAGGAAAGTCTCATTGAAAGCACTCACCTCATCCAAAGTAAAACGCTGATGCTGGGACACCTACAGATGCTCACACTGCAGTATGCAGGGGAATAATGGAGATGAATATTGGCACATCTTCTTCTTATGAGCAAACTGCTTAACAGGGAAGCTTTTCTTTCTTTGGGTCATCACAGGGAGTCATCCAACTTTGTAAGGGTGCCAGACTCTCATGTCTGCTGTTAAAGTGATGACACTTCTGTTCCTAATCACACCATGGCTGATGATGACATGGGAAGGACAATTTTGCTTATTCTTTTTTTCCCTCTCATTTAAATGGGCACCTTGAAGAAAATGCAGATGTGTACTACATGGCATCTTTATATGTCATTGGAAGAAAATACAAATGCCATGAGTACATTCTTTCTTGTATAGCTGACCTTCTCTGAAAATGCTGAATCTCAGCACATAGAAGTGTTTGCTTTTAATGCAAAATAAGTGTTGAGCATATTCTGCAGTATCTGATCCAAAGCCTGAGGAAGTCTATGGAAACTTCTTTATCTGTGACAGGGCTCTGAACAGACTCATCCCTGAGGAAGTCTGTGGAAACTTCTTTGTCTGTGACAGGGCTCTGAACAGACTCATAGAGCTACAGTGTGAAGTAGACTGGCTCAGATGTACCATGATAGTAGGTTTTTCTAAAATGTCCACAAGAATAAGGCATTCAGAGTGAGAGGCAGACAGTTTGTAGAAGAGATCTGCCTACCTGTCCTACATATTTCAGCAAAACAAATCAAAACGTCTGTCAAGACATATGAGGTTGAGTCTACAAAGCTCTAAGCACAGTTTGAGGTGATGAGGTTCTTACCTCTCATTGACCTCTTTGGAGAATGAAGAACAGTAAGTGTCAAAACCCAAGGTTTAGTGAAGCAGGAAGTCTTTTTTTACGACTGTTTTTCCTCTAGACGTGAGTGGCTTTGTTGTGCTTTCTTCTGTTCTGGTTTTCTGAGCAGTGTGTTGCAGGCAGGAAGGTGAAGCTTGCATGCCCAGACGTTTTCAGTTGGCTTAGGACCTGGCATGAATATGCTGTAATGGCAGGAGATTGCATTTATCTTCAAAATTTCATTTCTTGTTCTTTATCTGTCCATCTCTTCATATTGTATCACAAGACACAAGGAAATGACATTGCCATATCCATTGATATATCGGGTAGGGGATGGTTACTGATGATCAAAAGACCACACACTTCTTTTCGCACATGTGAGAAGACACTTGAGTTATTCAGAAGCAGAACTGAAAAATCTACATCCCAACTAAGGTGTAAACTCTGTGGCTTCCCAGGTGCAGGGAAATGGCTACAAGTCCCCTCTGCAGATTGCTTGAGAAATGGCAGCAATGGGCACTGCAATAGTAAAAGAGGGAAAAAACATCACGGATATGAATGGAATGGGACTAAGTGATACCATCACCACCCACCTGTGTGAGTTTGTCTGTGGCTGTACAGGTGGCAGTAGTAAAAATTCTCCTAGATTTTTGCTGTCTGTGATCTTGGATTGCTGCTAACAGTCTGTGTGCACACCAGGTAGCATGACTATGTCCCCTTGCTGTAGCTGGCTCCCCACATGCTGTGGGGTACAAAGAATGATTGCTTTTCCCACTAAAAGGTGTTTTCCTTACCCAACATCAGCTAACACCTTCATGGGTCCTCTCTTCCAGTGGGTTAGTCACAAGTGCACATCTGCCCCTCCATCTTTTTCTAATATCAGCTGAAAACGTCACTGGTTCTCCTTTCCTGCAGTTTCTTAGCATCCTTTATTTGTACTCTGCTATTTATTATTTAAAGCAGTGCCTGTATTATTTAACTCACTGAGCATTTTGGGGATACAGTTTCCACAGAAGAGGCTGTGCCACACCACTGTGTTGAACTGGGAAATAACACCAAGGTGCCTCCCTTCTCTGCTGGAACAATACCACCCATAGCTATTCTCAGGTGGGTTTGAAGGTCAGAAGCATACACATACATGCACAACGTGCATACATTTGTGTCTGTGCATATACTTTCATGTGTCTATGGTATGTGTCAGGAGCATGTGATAACCTGCCAGATATTCTGTAGAGCCTTTGCTAAGCTGCAGCTTTCTGCACCTTGTGCTGTTTGTCCTGCATCTGTGGATAGTCCACCACCACAACAGACTGTTTTCCAGAGAGCTTTAGTCTGTGGTGCCCTGTCTCAGATCCCAGCCATGGCTTTTCTCCCCTACACACCCAAACTGGCCACTTTCTCCTGCAGACTAAGCTACAGGTTTGTGACAGCAAACATGTTCAAAAGGATGAAACAAACTGACTAACCAGTTCATGAACACCGACTCTCTTCTTCAGCCCAAAAGACATTTGGTTTTATTTATATCATTTTTAGATATAAAGATACTAGAATTTCTAATTCTGGGTAAGACTGACTGTTATTTTTATATGCTCACTATTCTTTCTGCTGATCTAACTGGCCACATTCCAGTTGCATTTTCAGTCTCAGGGATCAAGGGTTGTTGTGTGATTTACTTATTTTTTGCCTGTGATTTTTAAGTCTTTCTCTGACTTCTCCCCATGCCACTCCTCTTCCTCTCATTCAGCCATGGGTTTGCAGAGCCTTGGGCTATGTGTGCTCTGTGGATCTGTTTTAGGTTTCTTGTCAATTATTCCTCCCTGTTTACGGTAACAGCTCATATCACATTTTATTACTGCGGCTCATGTGCCTTTCACATCATTGCTTTTGAAACACTGAATTTATTCTGAGATGTGTCTGGTTTTCAGTCTAGCTCCTCACTGTTTCCTAATCCCAAGGGGATTTTATTGTCGGGTTTGCATTTTTTTTTGCTGGCTGCAGTTGTGTCCATGTTCCAAGATTATTGCTTAAGTCTCTGTGAGAAACATGGAAATGTTTTTCCTTCTCTGCTCTGACTTTCAAGCCTTTTACCTACTTCTGCCCGTACCTGCTCTCCCTTCTGAGCCTTAAGTGCTGTGCTCCCTTGCTGACCATTGTGTGGAACACAAAGACGGAATGACCCAGGCGTGTGAAAGCACTTGCCAACACTTCAATATTATCTTCTCCTGCAGGATATCACAGTTAACCTTGTGCCTGCACTTCCCTTTACAACCGCCTTATTTTCATTCTGAGAGAACTCAGTGCTTGTAGCAGCATGGGATTAATATCTCAGCTGCTGCTATGTGCAGGCAGAGAGCCATAGCAGCTTCCTCTCCCATCGAGTCACCCAAGTGTCTCGCACTTGACCACCTGTATCCCTGCATGATTAAGGGCAGCTTAGAGCTGTTTATTCCTCTTGCTGTTCCTCCACATCAGTATCCCCTTCTGTCAGGGCCTGATTCCACCTGTGAAGCTGAATTTTCTAGAGGGCAAACAGGGTAGAGAAGCTCCTGCTACCCCTTTACCAGAACGAAGGAAGTTCATATTTCTGATAGGCACTATTTAAAATAGCTGATCTGGGGTGGGGAATGAGAGCAATGTACTCTGCTTATAATGTTAAGCGGATTTAAGACTTCCCCAGACACTTATACTTTTGCCAACTCCAAATTATAAAAAAGCATGCGTCAGCTCTCAAAACACAAGATTGTCTTTAAAATTCATTGCAATTAAGAATATAAATTCTGACTTTCCATTCTGGGTCTGGAGTTGTATTTGATTAGAACCTTCTTTCAGAAGCCTTTACCTCAGACAGCGGAGCATGGAAAATGTGAACTGCACAGAGAGGTTATAGCTCAGGAATGGCTCAGTGCTTCAGTGACTTTGGCAAAACTGAATTTTACTATTCCAGGGTTTAGGGTTTGGTGAAAAGGAGGGAAAAAAGAAGACAGGCCTGGATGGAAGAAGTAGGCTACAATTCAATGTAGCACCACTAAATGTGAGGTGGGTAACCATCTGAATAATCACAACTGCTGATTACTTATGAGCATTCCTGAAAGCAAAGTGTGACCTCAAATTTTATCTGTTGGGAAAAAGTATAAAACAACCTTTCCTTCCAAGAAAAGAGATGTTTTCCTCTGTATACAGGTAATTGGGGACAGAGAACTAGAGCACAAAGAACACTGCATCAATAGCTAACAAATTCATAAGGAATTAATACTGTAGTTGAGTGAGCAACTACAGCAAAATAAGGTGATAAATAACAGACAACTGGGGCTTATAATGCATCTGGCAAACCAACTTAATTATATTCTTTGACAGGATAACAAGCCTAGTGGACAAAAATACTCCACAGTAGCTATCTGTATAGTTTCCTGAGATGACCTTATATGTGGATTACCAAAATCTGAATGGTCCTTCTCAAACTGCAGCTCTTCCAGTGTGTGCCAAATGCAGGGATGTGTGTCAGGCCATGCAGTGTTTTGCAGCCAACACACACTCATTTTAAACTGCACAGCTGCTTTAAGGATGTTTTCTCAACCTCCAAATCTATGAATGCCACTGAATGAAAAGTGGATTATACCACATCCTTTTTCATAAGAAGGATCTGAATCTTAAACTTTAATATTCTAGAGGGGCTCAAAACCACAGCTATGCAGACAGTAGAGATGATGCATATAATCTTGGTGTATTTTGTCATCAGATGATAGTCAGCAATTTACTGGAGGTAGAAAAATTGTTGGAGCTGTGAACAAACACTGTCTTCCAAATTCATCAGGAAGGCTATTGCACAAATGGTGCAGACTTCCCTCCTCCTTGCCACCCATTCACCTGCTCAATCTCCCATGCTGGGAGGTAGCATAGTTCATGATCCCTTATTTGTTTCAGCCAGCATGAGAGAGATCTTTCCCTGACTGTTTCTATAATACACTTACAGGCCATTAGCAAAGGCACTAGGAGAGGTGCAGAATGGTGTAAATCTAAGTAGTGCCATGTCACATCAGATGCTCACTGAAGAGGAGCTCCATTTGAAACACCAGCCATGGTCAGTACCTTGGCATTACTACAGTAAAAGGTATGTGTTCTTTGTGCCCTGGTTTTGTGTCCACAAACACCATGGATTCCACTGGTTAAAAACTGCATAGCTAGCACAAGGACTTTGTTAGCATCATCACTGCTAGGACCTTCAAACATGAGCCATGATGGCATGGGTCGGATCTGCTAACACAGAGGTATTTGAAAATTCATGTACCTCACCATGGTTTTGCTACTGGAGGAGCACAAAAATCCATCTTCTCAAGAGTGGTCGCACAAGAACACTGTTTGGTCCATTTCTCCTGAGAAGGTCTGGAGTAAGTATTTGACCTCTCTATCTCCTACTGGTTTTTGCTCTCTGTTGCATTCTACATGACTTTGTGCTGTGTGTCTAATGGGTGGCAACCTTGCTCTGCTGGGGGTGTTGGAACTAGATGATCTTTAAGGTCTCTTCCAACCGAAAGCATTCTATGAATCCATGATTTTATGAGTCCTCTCTTATCTTTATGACAAGGAAACAAGAAAAGCTATTTCATTGGGAAATTACAAACAAGTCTCCATCACAGGAATGTCAAGTGGGGTGAAAAACTGATGATACCTTTGTCTTGTACAACGCCTGGTGAAAAATAGCCAAACACCCAAGGATGAGTGTTGGTGGTGGAGGACTAATCAAGGAGGTCTCCTGTCATGCCCAAGCAACCCCTCTCAACTTGACAACAGACTGTGCCCAACAGAAAGATGGAAGCACGTACATAACTCTAGAAGGTGAGAGTGCAAGCACAAAGTGCAAGCTAGAAGAATGAACCAAAATCAATTAATTGAAGTTCCACCCCAATAAATATAAAGGAAGGGATGAATAAACATGAGTACAGAGAAATGAAGAGATAACAGAAAAGAGTCCTAGGGTTAATGAGAACATAATCAGGGGGGGAATTGCTAGATGAGGTTGGCACAAATGCACAAAACGCTACATCAAATGGATATTGGGATTAATAGGTGTCATGACTTTAACCAAGCAATGTAGCTGGAGAGTATTGAAGCATGTTCTGATCAGCACAATTCAAAAAATACATAAGGCAAGTGGATAGAAACAAGATGAAAGAATGCAAGAATCAGCAAATCTGGGCCCATTTTGTTTGTTAAAAAAACCACTCATGACTCAGGTAAAGTTTTCTGTGGAGCGTAGAAGAATAGGACCTTGGTTTCCTTCATGAGGGAAAATGGAATCAGCCATTTCTAATTAGCCACATTTTCAGGAATTACAGTTTTGTTTACTCATGACTTCACATGCTGTGTTCTTCTGCTTTATTTATAAATGGAACAACTCCTAACTAATAACATGTTATTACAGTGACTGCGTCCATTGAAAGGCACAGACACTTTAGAGAGGGTGAGCCACAGCTCTAAAGTAATTTTCTGGACTGGGGACAAGGATGCAAAAACATTAAGAAAGGGAAGACAGCTCTGCCTACAAGTCACTGTAAACATGCTGGGGACAAGGATGCAAAACATTAAGAAAGGGAAGAGAGCTCTGCCTACAAGTCACTGTAAACATGATAGGGAATTTTTCATCATCATTTATTTTAAAATTAGCTTGTTACATTGGTCACTGCAGAAAAATCTTCTGAACAGAAACTGAACATGCACAATTGGCTTCTCATTCTGAAACAGATGTAACAGCAACAGCCCAAAGCAAAGTTGACTGGAAACAAATTGCAACTGGGCTTTGGTTAACTTCAGCTCTTGGGAACTTGTTAACGCTTTCACTGATGGTGGTTAGCAGAGACATACCCAGTTACCACAGCTACACCTACATTGCTAAAGGCCTTCCACCCTCAGAGATGCTTACTCTGATTTCCAAGCCAAGTCATGTAGTGGAGCAGTCCCCCTGCTTGGCCCTAGTTCCCTCTAGAACAGTGGCAGGCTCACCCTGGCCATCTTCTTAATTGCCTATGAAACTCCCAAGGCCCTGGGACACAACTCTTTCTGCTTTTTTCAGTTCAACATGTGTTAATGCAAAGGCCTGTGCTGCAGCCCCACCTGTTTCTAAGCGGGTACATGCCATAAAGGTTGGTGGAGGTATTTAATTCTCAAGTCCCAGCTCTGTCGGCCTAGATAGTGACTCACCTCACGTTTCTGATCAGCTTCTTTTGAGCAGAGGAGCTGTGATCCAGGTCCCACAGCTGCGCAGATGAGGCTCTGTTAGGCTTGCAAGACAGGTCTTAATTACAAAGTGAAAATTGTTACTTCATGTTAAAGTGCTGGGAGAAGATAAATGAAAGCAGAGGAAATATTCAGTAACTGCTAAAAAAGACCCACATCACCCAGACACAAGGAGATGTCTCATTAATTACTTGCTTTAGTCCCCTTTGGGCTCAGAACACAGCAGCAACAGAATTACTTTTGTTAGCAGCTGTGGGTTCTGTTTTGACTGAGATATGTGTTTTCTATTTATACCTTAATGTTTTTGACGAGTTTCTTTCTGGTGTGGGAATTAATTGCCTACAATTTACCTAGAGCTTGTACTTAATCCATGTGTCAGTCACTCATGTTTCATAGTATTTCAAAGACAGCAGCAAAAATAAGGACTACCAAGAACAGAGCAATCCTTCCAGCACACACCGAGTCATTCAGGACTACAGCTGTTAAATGACAGCCCAAGTAGGTATGTAGTGCTCAGCATTTGAATTCCACCCAAAAAGAAAAGGTACACTGAAGCAGTAGCTGTCATCGGACTGAATTCCAGAGAGAATCTCTCCTCCTAGAGACAAGTTTTGTCATTCTGTTTCACTTGCCCAATATTTTCTATTGCAAATCTTGAAGAAATCTCAGAGAAAAAAATAGAGAAATAATAGAAGTTAGTGAGGGATTAAGTTACTAAGATGTTTTAAAGTAAACCAGTATCTTTTCCACAGATAAACCATAGCTACTTCAGATCGGCAAGGGGCCCTACTAACTTGTGATATCACCTCCTAACCCCAGTCAAAATATATGACCAGAGCTGTCAGGTGGTGCCTTACAAGAGCAGGACAACACTGAAGTTTGAACTTAGGTCTGAGTTTCCTGAAATTTGAAAGATACTGTGGTCCTAGGGACTTGTTTCAGAACTACTCCTTGTTAAATAGAGTCTGTTACTCTCATAAAAACAGCTTATCCCTAAGAATCATCCACATCCATACTTATTTACCAGGGAGAGAGGGTCAGGAGAGAGCATGAGTAATTGCAGCCACCCTGGAGCTAGGACCCAGAATGCAGGTCTGCGTGCACTGTCCTCTTGCTCCTTCCCACCTCATTCCCAAAAATAATGGAACATGAGACAGAGTAATTTGGTCACCTTTCCATCATGCTTTGTCACCACTACCCATGATTGATCTTGGCAGGTTATATTTATCCAGGGAGAGAGGAGGCGAAACAAAAAAAAACCAGAAGGAAAGATGGAGGAGTGGATGAGAAACTAACAATTTCTAAAACTGTAAAACCTGGCAGGCTTTGGCTTTATGGCACTGTGGTGGATGGCTGCACAATGAGAACTGGCTTCTGTTGTTAGCATTACTATCAGCAATTTCCCATCCAGCTGGGAAAGACTTTTTGTTAATACACATCATGATTTTAATAGCGTGTGTGTAGGTGGTGAAGAATTGGGTTTTTAAAAAAACTTTATAATCAAGGTGAGAGGAGGCAGGCACAGTACATGAGAGAAACATGCAGTGCCAAAATACTCTCATCTATTATCCCCAGGTCACACCAGCAGATTTTTCCCACCTCCCACCTACTGACTGGTCTTAGAGTTGAGAAATATACCCTGCTCTGAGCACTTGGCTTTTTTATTTATTCTAAAAACTGAGCTAAAGGTGGAAAAGAAGTACCACTTTGTATATCTATTAATCTCAGGTTAAAAGTGATTGCTCACACTTTGTATCCGAACAAAATGTCTACAGGCAGCCCTCTATCTGAAGTGTGCCCATGGAAAGGAATCTCAACACTGTTTGCTTAGTGCAAAAAAGCAAAACCCAACAAGATAGGACAATTAGTAGTTTTACTGTTAATACATGTAAATGCAATAGAAAACTTGAGCTTTTTGCACTGTTGTGACTTGGGTTTAAAGCACAGTCTGCTTCATCTTCACAAGAATGTTTTTACTCTACCCTAACGACAGGGACACCAGCTCCAGTGCTTCTTCTTGTGCTTTGCCCAGAAGCTGCTGTAAGGGGCTACCTCCCCTGCCCTAGTCATGCACTCCTGCAACTCCCTTGCATTAACTCTAAGCTCTAGAGGTTGTTCCATGGCAGGGGGAGCTGAGTGAACAAGCTGATCTATCAGAAAACTGACACAGTCAAAAAGCTAATAATTTCAACATGTTGATCTGACTTATATATGTGACCTCACAAGATATGACACAAGGGATGGAGCACAAGGCAATGGAGAGATAGCCGGTGTGATGTTAGAGTAAGTCAGGCCAGGACTGACATGTCATCATCCACACAGCCCAACCCAGTGGTCATACACTACTCAACTTCAAGACATTCAGAGCAATAGTCTTGCTGTTTGGGGTTCCTCTTTATAAAGTAAAGGGAAGATTGATTGAAAACTCAGGTGGTTGGCCTGATGCTACTCCCATAAATAATAAAAAACCAGCCCTGTACTATGCTTGCTGGCCCACAGATGTGGACACGGATGTGCACTCACCATTGGGAAGGACAGAGAGATACTCATTCCTCTGACCATTCACTGTATGTCTTCAAATACAGAATGGCATATGCTGTCTCCATGGATAGCACAGCATCCTCGTTTTTCTGCTTCTGCTTCAGCCACATTTGCTTAGGATGACATAAACTTTCTAACCCCTTCAATGTGGCTTTTGTGTTTGAAATGTTCTGTGGTGGTTCCATAGCCTTGGCCCTAAAACTCTGTTTCCCTCTGGAGGTTCCCCGAGGGTAATTTCATCCACACAGATTTCAACAAGCATCACTATACTGACAAACACAGTACTGACTGGTGCCACTCTCCTGTCCAAACTAACATCTCACCTTCCATCTGACATAATCTTAGGGCTAGCTAGCTGTCAACTTCAATTCAGTATGGCCAAAAGAGAAAGCTGATTTTGATTTATCCCTACTTCCCCCACCTTATATTTTTCTCCCTTCTTTCTCTATCACTCCCTCTTCCCTTCCCAAAAATATTGAAAACCTATGGCCTTTTCCTAACATCAATATCTGGTCTGAATCAGCTTTCTCCCAAGTCTCTAACCTCAGTTCTGTTTAAGCCTTGCTGGTTCCCATTGCATGTTATTCTAAAAACCACCCTGTCCTATTCATTGACTCAACTAGATCTCTCATATGCAATCAGTTTATCAGTTCCCATTTCTAATAAATAAGGCAGCGAGAACAAAGATCTTACCACATTATTACCACACTAGTATCTTTCTACTTACCAACCAGAGCAGGTCGTATGGCAAAAGCAGAAAGTGTGGCCCAAACAAGATATTTCAAAGAACATTTGTGATGCAGCCAGGGAAAAAAAAAAAGCACAAGAGCATCTTGCTTCATGAATTCTGTGTCTGAGTTTACACCAGGCAAAAACTGAGACTCAGTATGTTTTTATACTTGATGTTGTCAAATCTTACTTAAAATAAATGCAACATTTTTATCCCAGCATGATAACAAGGGACTGTAAATACAGTGGTTTCTATTCAGAAGTTATTTTAATGTAGCATCAGAAAGACTGTGATATAGAGCCTTACCCATCTCCCAGTATTTTACATGTAATTGTTCCTAGAAGTTGGAAAAACTTAAGAAGCAAGTTGAGGCCAGATTAATTTGACCACCTTTCCTGAGGTAAAAGAGTATCTAAATAAGATATAATGATCCCTTTTTTCCAGGAATGATTTTGTGAGGTAGGATTCTCCAAGAGCTCAGTGAGGAGTCTTTGGGGATTTCCTTGCTGGATGAGTCTAGTGTGGAGGCTGTGTGAGCAAATGCCTTAGAGGAAGCAAGAACAGAATAGCTGCTTAAGAAGATTAATGACTGGATTCCTTAAAAGCTACTTATGGGACAAGGTGATCTCTTATGGGTGAGCCAAAGACAATTAATTAAAATGGGCCAATTAGCCTGTCAAACACAACATATATCCAGAGTTCAAGTTTTTATGTATTCGCACCAGAAACAGTAAAATAAAGGGTGAGGAAAGACCTGCTTGAATCATACAGGGCAAAAGATGAATATGAGTCAGTGAAGAAGCAGAACACTTCCTTCCACAAGCCCCACACTCATGAATAGGTAAATGCTGAAGTGCTGGGTCCTGTCACTGGTGTACATGACAGCGACTTTTTGCATTTTCAGTGTTCTTCAGTGCAACAGAACAAACTATAGGGACAGAAGAATATGCAACTTAACACCTGTTTTGACCGTGGCTGGGTGCCAGGTGCCCACCAAAGCTGCTCTATCCCTCCCCTCATCAACAGGACAAAGGGACATAAAATATTATAAAAGCTCATGAGTTGAGATAAGGACAGGGAGAGATCCCTCACCAAGTACAGGCAAATACAGGCAAAACAGGCCTGACTTGGGGAAATTAATTGAGTTTATTACCAATCAAAATCAGAGTAGCATAATGAGAAGGAAATATTTAAGACACCTTCACCCCACCCCTTCCTACTTCCCAGGCTTAACTTTATTCCCAATTCTCTACCTCCTCCCCCATAGCAGCACAGGGAGATGGGAATGGGGGTTATGGTCTGTCCACATGTGGGTTTTGCTGCTGCTTCCTCCTCAGGGAAAGGAGTCCTTCCCCTGCTCCAGTGTGGAATTCTCCCATGGCAGAGAGTTCTCCACAAACATCTCCAGCATGAGTCCTTCCCATGGGCTACAGTTCTTCACAAAGCACTCCAGCATGGGTCCCTTCTGTGGGGTGCAGTCCTTCAGGAATAGACTACTCCAGTGTGGGTACCCCACAAGTCCTGCCAGCAAACCTGCTCCAGCATCAGCTCCTCTCTCCCCAGGTCCACAGGTCCTGCCAGAAGCCTGCTCCAGTGTGGGCTTCCTGCAGGGTCACAGCCTCCTTTGATCATCCAACTGCTCTGGTGTGGGGTCCTCCATGGGCTGGAGGTGGATTGCTGCTCCACCATGGACTCCCGTGGACTGCAGGAGGATAGCCTGCCTCACCATGTTCTTCACCACAGGCTGCAGAGGAACCTCTGCTGTGGCACCTGGAGCACCTCCTCCCTCTCATTCTCCACTGACTTTGGTGCCTGCAGGGCTGTTCCTCTCACATAGTCTCACTTTTCTCTGGCCCCAATTACTTCCGCCCAATAAATTTCTTCCCTTTCTTAAATAAGTTGTCACTGAGGCATTACTGCCATCACTGATGGGCTCAGCAGTGGGTCCGTCCTGGCCACTGGCTTTGGTTCTGTCAGACATGGGGGAAGATTCTCAAAGAAGCCACTCCCTCTCAAAGCAGCCCACCTTAATACCAAAATCTCGCCATGCAAACCCAATACAACATTGAAACATAAACATTTCTTGGATGGAGGAGTCAAATCCCAATCATGTGTGCAAAGAGAGAACTGCAAGGAACTGGAGTCTTTTTTTTCCCTCTAAATAAACACAGTGGCATCAGTAGCATCAGAATAGGAAAACCTTAAAACATTGAGGATGCAGCACAGATTGCATTTTAGCAAAAATCTCAGGAAAGAAAAGACAAACCCACCTTGACAGAATCGGGTTTGGTGAGCCTAAACTAAATGCAGTGATCAAAATACTAAGTCAGTCAGTTATGTGATATATTTTAAAGAACAGTGTGATGAGAACTAGAAACTTCTTTGTTCTACCAGTCACTTGAGATGCATTTTCTTCCAAATGTGTCTAGAATCTGCACAAGCATCAGTGCATGCAAATTCAGAGATGAAAGCAATAATTCATAGTGGTAGGAAAGCATAAGGCATTTCTAGTATGAATGCCAATCATCCTCCATAGGTTATGCTGCTGAGCAATGAATAGGATGTGTATGTGCACCTGATCAAAACTGAGCGTTTCAGAAGGCACACAACCTGTGAAATGGCTGGGGATCATAATGTTCAAAACGAGGGAGAACTTGGGTTTTACAACTTGTCTGTGAGCAGATACAAAGCAAGGGCTGGGATGCTGTGTCCGTGTTAACCAAGAATGAAAAGTTCAGGCATGCCTCCCCCTGGTTTTTCGAAAAATGCTGTGCTCATAATGAGCTGGTCAGAATCTGTGCTGTCTGGGGGACAAGAGTCAGGAGCCTTTGATGAATCACCCAAACTCCTGCAGCCCAGGCACCACTATGCAAACTTAAATACTGAATAAATTACTATTTGTATCTGTTATACCTATTCACCTTCAAACCTGTCAACAGGTGAAACAAATGACTAAAATACGTGACAAATGAGTGAAAGGTTTGGCTTGGGTTTTGCTGCATGTTATTTAACAACTGCCAGGTTCTTAGTGTTATCCTTTAGACCAGGATTTATAGTCTTATTTATGCTACAGAATTGAGAAAATAATTCTTAAAAACACAGAAAACTGAATTCTATTAGGAAGAAACTATCAAAATGCTCCGTATGATTTATCAGTTTGAACACTTTCCTAATGCTGGAGCCAAAGATTAAAAGTGATTTTCCTTGTAGATAGAGATGAGCACAATGTGACGTACATGAGTGGGCTATGCAATTATTTGCCAGTCACTTAGTAGAACAATAGAGAAAATGACTTTTGAATTCTTTTCCTGGATTTGGGCAATAAAGCATGGATTTATGACACAGATGGGATAAGCAAGCACATCAGACTGGTGTATCCTACCTAGAAGGCAGCAGGTCTGACCTGGAGAGACTTGGCTTTGCAATGTGGGAGCATGGACTCAATCAGATATTTCAGAAAACTCCTGCAGCTTCTTGGCAAACCTGTTTGGCTCAATGGTCATCACACAAAACTCAAGATGTACGACAGATGTGCTTAATTCTCCACTGACAAAGGCATCAAATCTCTGTAAGGACAGGAGTGGAAGTCAGTGATAGCTACTATGGACTAATTTGAGTCAATGGGAAGATGGAACAAGTATGTCATGTTTAGAAGATGATTCAAGTAGAAACTAAATACAAGCAACATTTGGAAAAAATAATTCTGATATTTTCAAAGCAAACATTTCTTATTTTAATTTACATTTAGATATTTATTTCAACATATTTACAAATATATTAACATCATTTTGAGCTTCTGAATTGGGAAACAAATTATTCCTGTCACCCTAAATAAAATACACTGATCATACACTGAAGAGTTAAGCTCAAATCTGGCCTGGCTTTTTTTTGTCAAGGCTTGAAGAAATGGCCATTTATAGGATTACACACACACAAATTGCAGAGGGACAGATGTTATGTTCAGCACTGTGTTGCAGATCAACACTACACTAACTTCTTAGCTGGAAAAGCACTCTGCAAATATCCACCACCTGAAGGATGCATATGGGACAGCAAGGATCCAAAACCCTTGAGACAACTCAGTCCAATCCAATGCAGGCACTACATTCCAAACTCATATTTAATATATCACATTGGCATAAAGAAAATCCCTAACTGGGAGACAGAACAAAGGCTGAGGAATAATACAGCTGTCATTCCTGGCATGAGAAAACACTTTTTTAAACTTCTAGGACTGATTGAATTTTCACTGCTAACATTTCTGCCAGACTTCCTTGCAACAAAGCATTGAGACCAGGACGGAATATTTCGTAGGATACTTGCAGAGGAAACAGAATGGTCTGATCTGTCTTCAATTTGTTCATAAATTAAGATTAAGGAGGGGGGAAAGGCCTAATGGAAGGAAGGGGAAGGAAGACATAAAAGCCATTGCAGTGAACAAATTTACCCACAGACTAGCTCAGCCTGACAATATTCTTAGACAGCTGATTAGGTGCTTTGCAGTCCTTCTGCAATGAAGGACCTGGCTGTGGTCAGGATGTGGCCCTGATTTGGGGGGTGGTTTGCGGGGGGGATAATTCTATAGAGTGTTCGTGAGTTTTTCTTCATAGACTTCATAAGAGGGTTGAAAATCAGACTGCAGGTAGCATTTGTTCCCTCCAGTCTTCTGATGAGGCTGTTTATTATGAAGCATTACTTAGACGAGAAAAGACAAGTCTTGGTCTTGCAGGTAAATGCAGAACATACCAGTTGTCAAAAATGAAAGATGCAGACATAAGACTGAATGCTCTGCATGACAAAAGGATTGAAATACTGGAATGCAGGTTCCATTTTACCTTTGCTCTTCTTTTCTCTCTCTGCTTTAATCTTTCCAACTATCCTTTTATGCAAATGTCTCCACTATTTAAGGCCACCTATATGAAATGCCAGTCACCTGCTTTTGGACCAAGGTTATAGCAGGTCTAGATTGTTCTATGAAGATTTTTTGCACAGAGGCCAATCTGATGTTTTGTGAACTGACACATTGTATTTTTGGTTCCTATGATTCATCAAACTACTTTGAGTGAATGGACCTTTTTACCCTATAATTTAAACTGAAGGATATTGAAGGGCAACTGAAATTTTTCCCAGCTAAAAAGAAGTCTCTTTTTTGTGAGTATTGTAAGAAACCTCCCCAAAAATGCAAACTGTGCTGATGGCTTTTCTATAGAGCAAGTGCAGAGTCATTAGATATATTTTTTCTTTCTAACTCCTTATGCTCTTGTTTTGTAGTCTCCTGTAAGTGGAATATGAATTCAAAGATCACATTTCAAACTTGCAAGACTGTGTAGGTTTGAAAGCAACCAAGACAAGCAGACCAGTCCTAACTGAGACCTTTGTTAGTGCAGAATCTAGTAAAATGAACTAACAATTTGGAATACATTGGCTGTCACTTCAAATGTCAGTGATAATTTGCAAAACGCTCAGAACAATAATGGGAAAAGGCATAAAACGTCAAACTTGTAGCAAAGCTGACAACAAAAAGAATATTCACTGTGAATTAGTCTTCCTGACTCGCTGAAGCTCTTACTGATTCTGCTTTAATAAAGGATATTCTTCTCCCAAGGGATTTAAATACAGTAGATTATCTAACATGCTTAACTGATGCTTGAAGTTCCTTATCTGAAAACTTACCCTTGATAACTTGGAAATCTGTGATCTCTTGCTAACGTGTTTGGGAGGGTGATTGGCTAGTTTGGTGATCTGGCTATATTACCTGGATAGGTACATATGTGGTCAAGCACCCCAGCATCTCTTTCTGTTGAAAAGCTAGTGGCTATCCCATTTTCATAGATATCTTCTGTTTTGGAAAGCTATTCTGGTAGAACTAATAACAACTGACTTTGGAAAGGCATCAGCTCCTGCTGTTTTGCAGCTACTAGAGAAGATGAAAATGTCCAGAATAGAAAAAGCATCAATGAAAATATTCACTAAACAAATTCAGAAAAGGTATATATTGATCAAAAGTCAGACATATGTTTGGTGGAAATTAAAGCCTGAGAGTAAGAAAATAACAACTCTGCTTTCTGACAGTCTGTGCCAGTTACTAAAAATATTTTAACGAACCATTACACCTTTACATACATCAGCTGTGCACAGGCTGGATTTCAGACCCAGGTTATTAGAAGTCTAAATAGCCTGGCTCACAGCAGGACCTGAGAAAGCCAGACAGTTTTGTCTAATCCTTCCTGCAGGGCTAAGAGGGGAAAGAGGTAGCTAAGCTATGTGACAGACAGGGGTCTATAAAATGAAGTGTTAGTAAAAGGGATTAATAGGAAGAACTAGAAAACTGTGCATGGAATACAATGCAAGTTGGATGCAGAAAGAATACCAAAAAGTCAGTTTGAGAACTACAATAAAGGCTGATAAGAAATCTGTGGTGATGTGGTACATGGTATATATTAACTACCCTTGTATTTACGAAGCCTTTAGAGCAGTTTTGTGCCCCAGGCAAGGCCCCACATTGTCATGACTAGAACCCTAGTTATCTCAATTTAACATCCCAGAGTTTTGCACACTTGCTATAATAAAGATAAAGCAAGTTACTGCTGTGCAGACAATAATCACTGAGGCTTTAGCTCTTCCGTGGCTTCTGTTAGAGCTTGTACCCCACAAAGTGTTAGAAGTCCCCTGCTGCCAGGGCAACCAAACTGAGGTTGTCTCTCACCTTAGCCTTGGGATAACCCTCTGCAAAAAACACATTGCTCTAATGCAACAGGACAGTCTCTCTGACTGCTGTTCAGGTGCCTCGTTCTTCACTGAGATATGCAGCCCTTCCTGAGCAGGGCACGTATTTAGAATAGAACACCATCATAATGGAGTTATACTCCATGCCAGAGAGACAAATTTAACAAAAGTGAGGCTACCCTCATCTTTCTGCTGAGGTCTACAGCTCTGCCTTTCTTCACACTGGCTCTGGGGCTTGTCTGACCCTGTGCAGAGCTAATCCAGCTCATTAACCCAAAATAAAACTATTGACTTTCCTAGCAAATTAATGCATTGCTGAAGGGACACAAAAACCCCAAGGGCTCAAAGGGATTCAGGACCTTCCTTTTCAACAGCAATGAGAACAGATCACTTTAAGCTGAAACAGATAACTCTACCCATGGGCTAATTTACACCTGTACTTGGCCTACTGTGCAAAACAGAGTACTTACTACAAAATTACATTCTCAGTTTTGTACAGACGCATCCCGCAGCTTCCTCATTAAGAAATCTAGTCTCTGAACATGCATAGAAGATCTAATTTTTATGGTAAATATTTCTATCCTGTACTTGCAAAGGGGAAAAAAAGGATAGTGTATTAATATTACATGAAGATGGTGAATTATCTTTCTATCCATTGATATCTATGCAGGATGAAAACGGCACTGTTGTTTTTCAATCAGCAGTGTCTCTGGCACCTGAGTATCCAAAGATCCTAAAAGAGTGGGAGACTTCCAACCTCTTAGTGTTAATTTTTAACAGCTCTCTTTACAGCCAGTAATTTGATGGGACAAAGGAAACCTCATGTTATTCCAAGAATCCAGCAGAATGAGCAAGGTAATAATAGACCTGGCATTCGAGGTAATCCTAGACAAAACAGTGATGTTATGTGAATTAAAGCAGTCATGCTGTCTGTGATTCAGTCAATAAGGAATTAAAGGTAGGAATGTAATGAAAGCAAGTCCACATGGCTTTATGGAAACAAGTCTTGACAAGCAGGCCCGACTTCAATTTTTGATGAGATTACAGGTTCGTTTGATCAAGGTAACCACATGGATGTGATAGACTTGGACCTTCCTAATGAATCTGATTTAGTACTGCTTGACATTTTGATTAAAACATTAGCATTATATAGCCTTAATAAAACACATTAAATAGATTAAGATCTGGCTAATTGATAGAGTTCAGCAAGCTGTTCTAACCAGACACTCAGCACTGACTGGGGATATTTTTAGTGGGGCTCTGCAGGCAGGAACAGTGTGCCTGCTGCCATTCGGTGTTCTGGAATTACACAGAAACATGGGGAATATTGGCAAATATCCCACAGTGCAATGAGGAATGGGTAGCTATGGAAAGTCACAGTTTTGCCTGCATTGGCATAAATGTGTTTCTAGTATTCGATTACATCCTTTTTCCTCAGTTCTGTACGAGCACAGAGGTTGTTTTGCAGGGTATAGTTGCAAGGCTGTGGTCTAGTCAGCTGCTGATGGGCATACAAGGATTTCTCTCAAGGGTCACTGATTTTAACTACTAATCTCTGTATTCTCAAAAGGAGTCATATGAATCATTTTAAAAGAGTAAATTGTAAAACCACCACTTACTGCACAGTTATGCATGCCATTTTTTTAAACTACCAACAATATAACCTGAGATTAAATATGTCTGCAGCTTTAAAAAGTCAGGAAATTCTAGCCCATCAGCTGAAGCAGGATTTGCTATCAAAAAAACCCCCCAAAAACCAAGAAAGCCAGATGAGGTAAGCAAAAAAAAAGCCTCAAAGAGAACTGGCCAGAACATTAATGATCAGTCATACATAAAGCATATACAATCTCCACTACTATCACTTTCTGGTCAGCTGATCTAAGCACATCCTTCCTGATTCTTCATTTTCTTGGTCAGTTCTTGAATCAGACTGAGATTAGATAATGCAGAATTAATATTCCTCTCCTTTGCTAGGTTTGATTCTGAACAATCTTTTTATATTACTACACCTAATCGCAAGCTTACCTAAGCAAAAATCAAAATGAGCGTTCATACGAATTTTGATGGTGTACTGTTAACGATGCTCTTCCTCAGCAAAATCTTTGTACCAAACTTATCCTTTTAACATGTGGTTTCTGTTTGACCTTGCAGAACAAGATGACTGAGAAATGTAAAAGATACTACCCAGAAACATTAAAGAATATACTTTCCCCCGACTACCTAAATTAAAGGTTCAGATACATATTTCCCACAATGTATTAGGGTGTTTTATTTCATTTGGGTTTTATCAATTTGACATCTAAAATCTTTACACATTTTCAACAGTTTACCATCCTAGTATTAAAACTGTTGGTGTCAAAACTATGCAGTCTCAGAAGTGTCCTACTAAACATCAATACCAAGCCAGCAACTGGATGCCTCACCTGTCTGCTGCTTGTTTCTCCACTAAAGAGAAAGCAAATGTTCTTTTACTGTGTCAAGACCAAACCGTTCCTTTTTGTTGTTGTTGTTATTACACAACTTCTCACCAGCCAGATCATTCAATGGGGCTCCTTTCTGCGCATGTCATCACTATTACTGAGTTTCCCTATGTCCTGCACTGCCCTGCACCTCCACTGCACCACCCAGCTCTCATTTCCATCGTTCTCTCTCTGCTTCCGGACCTGTGTCCAGCTTAGAGCAAAATTTTCCAAAGGGACCTGCCTTGCCTTACATGCCTTGCATGCACCAGTACTGAGACGAAGTATTTATTTCGATGTTTTTAAACAGGCCTGATTCTATTTTCTGGGGCAGTATGGGTTTGTTGGTTGTTTTTTTTTACCTGTAAGTCAGTTTTCCTAACAGCACACAGGCAATGTGAGGATCCTTGCCCTTTTGAATTCTCTGAGGTAATATCTAATCAATACCCAGTTCTTCATACTGATTCTCTGAAAGACAAATGTTGTTGGTATTCAAGAAATGTATGCATCTTATTTCACTTCCAGACACTTTTTATCATTGTTCTAATTTTCGTCCTTCCTTTTCTTCACTTAAAACTAACTCTCTTATCTCTGTCCTCCCTAGAACTGTGGAACCATTACCTTATCAGATTTTCTTCCTCTAATACCCCCTGACTCCCAGCCTCTTTTCTTTTTTTGCAAGTCTGTCTGTGACATTTTGTTCATCCTAATTATTTCATTTTTAACCTTATCTTTCCTTTTGCTATTTACAATTCATGTGGTTATCTTTCTTTAGGGTTTTGTTAGTCTTTTTTTCCCCACTTGCATTGCCTGTGGTGAACATGGTATCAGTAGGACATGACCTTCTTCAATTAGCTTCAACTAGGTTTTGACTTCTCCTTTTTCTCCGAAACTCTTAGTTTTACAGATTTGCTTATTCAGTTCCATCCTCCTTTTCATTTCTGTCTCCTTGCCATAGTCCTCATATATTTTATTTCTCTTACAAAGTTACATTCCTTTTTTTTTTTTTTGGCTACAGAAACCTATCAACCTTTCCAGTTTCATCAGCAACGTCCCCTTTATTTTTCATGAGGACATCAGCGAAGCTACAGTTATTCTTTGAACTTCACTGCAACCTTTTCATCGTTCAGTTGGGGAGTACCTGTGAACATAGAGGGATGTGATGAAGTGAAAACTATAATCAAGTACGGATCTCAGTGTAAGACGCTGAAATAAACACTATTACCTTGCTTCACACAACCGTTATGGTTTATAAAATATAGATCGGGTGTTAAATATGTATTTATTATATACTGGGTGTTAAATACATATGGGTATAAAATACAGATTGGGTGTTACAATTGTGTATCAGAAGGATCCTAACTGAGGGTGTTAAATATATATTTATTATATATTGGGTGTTCAATATATACGGGTATAAAATACAGATTGGGTGTTAAAATTGCCTATCAGAAGGATCCTAAGTGAGGGTGTTAAATATGTATTTATTATATATTGGGTGTTAAATA
>NW_008686278.1:0-717 GCF_000695815.1 Acanthisitta chloris
GGAGCAGACAAGGACTGACTGCTTGAACGACACGGTATTTGTTTCTGGGCTTTTTTTGCTTGCTTGTTTTGTGGTTTGGTTTTTTTTCGTTCTGGAACCTTGCCACAGGTGAAATTCCTGAGTTGGTACACTTGGTACAGGGGGTTGAGTCCCCACTTGGTACAGGGGTTTGAGTCCCCACTTGGTATACGGGTTTGAGTCCCCACTTGGAAAGGGGTTAAAACCCCCACTTGGTATAGGGGTTAGAGTCCCCTTCAGTAGTTCTTAAGGCTTTATGACTTTTTGGGTTGGAACTGGGTATTGGAATTGCAATTTGTGTCTTGTACTTGTGATACTGCATTTTATTAACTGTTTTAAACTCAACTGTGTTCTGTGCATCTGTTAAATCTGTGAAATGAAATTGTTTTAAATATTCAGATGGGAAGACAGGCAAGTAAGGAAATTCCTTGAAAGAGTCCACTGGGGTGTGTCCTGGCACATTGGAAAGATTTAGGAGTAACCCCTATTGGAAATGTAAGGGGAAAAGATTTAATTAAGTATTGTACTAATTGGTGGCCACTGTATAAGTTAGAAGATGCTGAGAAGTGGCCACCATGTGAAACTGTAAAATATAGCACTTTGTTACAGCTGATGAGAGAAGGCAAATAGGATGAACTGATGTATGTTGAAATGTTGTTTTTTACTTTAAGGGATAAGCCAGAGTGGCAGAGGGGATGT
>NW_008686279.1:0-1596 GCF_000695815.1 Acanthisitta chloris
CACGACGGAGTGTGGGTGTGAATAATACGGCTGCAACTTCAGAATTTCTTCCTTTTCAATGCAGTGTATCTGTGTTATTATCTGTATTATGATAAATTTACTATCCCTTTGAAAGTAGCTATTGAGCTACTCTCATCACAAGGCAGATACAGAGGTGAAATAAACACTTCTCTAGCTGATGTGCTATCTAAAAGTGCTGCTTTGGCATGACACAGCTTTACATAAGCCTGAGCTTGAAAAACGTTAGCACATGGCATTACTGTTTACTGTAGCATTAATTGTATTTAAAGTTTAACTTGTGAAGACTAAATCAATACAGTGTTTAGTGCTGCATTGTGGAAACAAACGGATGAGGACAACTAACCCATTTCTGCTGTTGGTAAAGAGGGTCTGAAAAGAACAGTGCTGTGGTCAGAATAGCAGCAGTGCACTGCATAAGCGTGGGATCTCCTCTTCTCTCACCCTCCCACAACCTGCACTGAAAGGGGTGCCCAGCTCCCTTGTTCCACCACATCCCAGCACTTCAAGGTCTGGTGTTTTGATCAGATTATCCTGAAAGCACACAGACTAATTGATCTGGGAGAGTCCAGTCCCATCCACCCACCACATCAGACTGGTGACTCCAGGACCTGACAAACTGCATTTCTCCTCAATACCCCAGACAGGTAGATGGATTGATTTCCAGGTGGCCTGGAAATTTTAAAAAATAATGGACTCTGAGGTTTACGCAGTCCTTTTGTAATTCCTATCCCCACTGTTAAGCATGAACAAAACATTTCTCTGCAACCATCAAATGACCAGTGTTCACATCCAACTGCTTGGTGAAGTTGTTCTCGAGACTAAGAAACTCCTCTCAGACACTGCAACCTTTTTCATAAAATAGGAATGGGGAAAGGAGGGAACATGGGCTCACTTTCAGAATTGGTGGGTTTGCAGCACAAGAGAAAAACTTCTTTATGACTTTTCTGGGACTTCAGGATTGTGTTTCTATTTTTCCAAGAATGGTCTGGTTTGTCTTAGGCTATTTCTGTGTATTACAGCTGGAAGTCTGGAGAAAGGTGGGAAGCAGAGCATTCTGGCAATCTGCCTAAAGAGAAATCAATGAAACAAATTAATCCTTCGCAGTCTGCAATGACACAGTAATCCATCATTCAGAGCTGCTTTTATACACAACATCAGAGAGCAGAGGAAAGAGCCCTGAGGGACATCACAGACAACAACTTACAGCAACACTGGGAAAATACTAAGGAATCAGTTTATTTAAAGAGGATAGATTTCGGCTGATTGCCTATTTAGTTTTATAGAGATTTTTCTTCACGCTGCTGCGAACCTCTGGGCAGATGGCTCTATCTGTTGAGCACTGGCTCCCCGTATCCCCTCCGTGGGCTTCCAGGAGGGGTGTGTGGAAACGGTTCTTTTGTACCCGTGTTGGGCAAGTGACTGAGATGCTGAATTTTTTTGGGAGGAGGGTCCCCGAAGCCCCAAGAAGTCTTTCAGGATCGGGTCCCTCGGTCACCGACCGCATTGATCCTGGCCCGCCTTTTCAGCTCCACAGGATGTATGAGCGGCTTGAGAGGGGAGGAGGCGGTGCGAACC
>NW_008686279.1:2112-7300 GCF_000695815.1 Acanthisitta chloris
AGGAAGAGCTTTTTTTATTTTTTTTTTCTCTCGTCGGTCCCTAAGGGCAAAGGGGAAATTTTGGTAGCCAGCTTGCACGTTGGTTTCACCACCCTGCACGCTTGGGAGTCATGTTTTATTCTGACTTTCCCTTACTTTGAAGAGGAGAATAACGTAAAGAACTGGTGCTGCTGCTGGGATCAGGAGAAATATGCTAATTGAGGAGCCTAATTGCTTCAAGAAGTCATGCCTCTAAACATGGAGAGCGCCGTTGATGGAGTCAGTCTGTTCCTAATAAAATGAAGAAGCACTGAATTAAATTCCCAAGAAAGGGACTATAAAAGTTTCCACTAAATTACTTCACCTATACTATTACCCCTCAGATGACATCTTGGAAGAAGGCAGACTCAATACAGCCTCCATATTCATAAAGTGGCTGTGCTTAGGCCAGTAAATCTGATTCTAAAAGGCTTTTTCATCCTCCCAATCAAATGAAGTAATTGTTAATTAGATGTTTTCTGTTAACAATGTCACTAGTCCCTCTATTACCTGCTCACACATTTAGTGAACTGCTTACCATCTGGATCACCAGGTTTTTCCTCTTTTTTTTTTCCTTTGGAGCGGGGGGGGGGGGGGGGGGGGAGGTCTGCCTGAAAGATGTTTTCCCTCTTGTGACTCTTCTTTTCCGGGCGAATACCATTCATTCCGCTCTTTGCAATGCTTCGTCTGGAGATTTTTAGAGGTCATCAATGTCTCTGTGCGAAGAGGAAGCCTCGCGAACATACCCTCCCGGGAAAAAGCCTATCACGGATCCCCACTGGGACGGCAAGCACTCCCAACCAGTTTAGGCACGTTTCAGTGTGCTGATGGCCTGCAAAGGGTCCTCTTGTCCTGCTTGGGACACAGGCAACAGCTGCATAAGTTTGGGAATAAGTGGGAGCGGGGAAAGGTAGGCAAGGGGAAAAAAACAAAGAAGACCCAAACTTCCCCTGATAGCTCAGAGTGTTGGCAAACAAAAGAAAACCCGCATCTAGAGCAAGTCGGACTCTCCACCTCGTAGAGACATATTGGAGAGCTTTTCTCTCAAATAAAGCTGTTTATCAGAGGTGTGCTTTCTGTCTGACCGAAGGACCTGCGGGGATGCGACTTCTTCATTCTTCCCCGCTAGCATGTGAAGAGACCCAGTCCTGGGGTCTCGGGGCTTCACAGCCAGCAGTAGAGACCACGCATGTTGAGAAGACCATGAACGTCATCCCACAGCTTGCGATGAGACAGGAGATTATCCCAGCCCAGGGTAGGGGCGGTGCACATTGCCTGAGCGGCTCTGCAGAGAATTGCGGGAGGAGCGCGGAGATACGCTGGGTGAGCCATCCCTTTCCTGGGCTGGAGTCCTGCTTAATTAGGTATAGCCTAATAGGAGGAGGGTTTTTTTGCTAAGTGCTTTGCATCTAAACCTGCGACCCCTTCAGATTTCTCCCAGCAACGCTTTGTGCCATTTAAGCCTGTCTTCATCCCACTTAGATTCAACCGTGTGCTTCGTGTGTCTCTCTCCCGGAATTGGCTCCAAATAAACGGATCATGAACGTAAAATTATCCCCTCAAGACATATGACTAAGAATTGTCAAGGAGACTTTGGTCCACTATCCATGTCTATTATGCCAGTCACTCATCATGATCCCTTGTGGTGTGTCATGCGTCATCATGACACTGATCCATGACACAGTTTAATGCTATTCGGGGATGCTCCAGAGTAGCACAGCAGCCTGCCTCCACCCTGCACGTTTGTAGCTCGCTGCAAATGTATCCCCTGCATCCTCTCCAAAGGATCGGTGCACAGCCTAAACCAAAAGCCACCATCCCAGACGCTTTCTGCCCAAAAGCGCACTGCTCGGGATTTCTAGGTATTTCCCCTTTTCGGAGTTGTTTTGCTTGTCCTCGGGTCCTTCAGCCCAGTGGCTACTCTCGCCCTAAAAAACCCCAGTGGCTACTCCCCCCCCCCCTCCCCTCCCAGCCTCTTGTGGAAGGACAGCCCCCTCTCATCCCGGGGATTCTCTGCCTCCTGCCGTGCGTTAGGCGTTCGGCACTCCTGACATTAAATTAAAAAAGATGCCAGTCCACACATGAGCTATATATTCCACGCGTGGGCGAATGGCAGAATCTCCGCTCTGAGTACAGGCAGGAGAGGCCAGCGGGCGACCGGTGTGCGTGACAGAGTCTAGGGGCCACCCTCCGACCCGGAGTCGAAGCATCCTCTGGGCTCTGGCCGCTGTGCTGCCGGAGGGATGGATAAAATAGCGGCGACTGCAACACCTGTGATCTATCATGGCAATGAAATATGTACCGTAATGTGGAGTAATTGCTCTTACCGCTTCCAGAGGGAGCTCAAAGCTGGAAAATCAAGGTTAGAGTCTTCCAAACTATAAACAATTTCCATAGGGCACAACCACAGCACACACAAACCGACAGGGCTAGGATAGACAGAGAAACAGAGTTCCTCTTTTGTATCAAAGAGGATTCATTTAAAATCGAGAGAGTAGGGACAAAGATCCTGTCAGCGTATATTAATTTGTTTAGCTACGGCACGGGGCTAAGAAACTTTTACCTGTGCGCGGCGGAGAGAAACACGAGGGCGGTACGAGGTGAATAGGATCGGGGTGATGTGCGGCAGCATCACCGCCGGAATCATTAATTGACTGCAGACCACACGGCTGTTTGGCATGTACATAAACTCCGACCGGAAAGAGAAATCTGCTTGTACACGTCCATGCAAGGATCTCACGCGTGTCGTGTGAGCGCTGGTGTCCCTCCTGTGTATAGAGTTTCGGGGTTTGGGCTCTTGCGATACGTCCGAGTGGCAGTTTGTAGCGTGGGATGTGGGTATAACATCCACTGTCGCGTACGCAACTTGCTCTGCAAGTTTTCGCTCAGTGTAACTCTAGGCGCCTCTGTGTCACATGTTTTGTTAAACGCGGATACTCCTACTCGGCGGTTCACAGTTTACCAGCGTCTGACACTGGAAATTTAATGCTGACTTGGAAGTGACACACGCAACTTGCGACGAGAACTCAAGAGCAGCTGGGATTTAGGTCTGCGGAAAGCGGTTACTTCCCTGCTGCTCTGAGCTAGACCAACGCTCAAGAGGTCAAAACCCACCCTCGACTTCACCCTCATCCTCATCATCCTCCCCTTCATACTCCTCACCCTCCTGCTCCTCATCCTCCAGCCAGTGTAGCACACACCCCGCGCTGCTCCCTCACCTGCCCTGCCTGAACCGCAACTCACATGCACACACTTGCCTACTTCCCATCTCTCCCCACGTAGTCGGAGGGAAACGAAGCCCGCTCCCTGCCTCCCCCTGCTTTCAGGACTCCGAGCAGTGTCACAACCTGCGCATAAATCACCGGGAACAAACACAAGTTCATTTCCTTCCAGCAAAATATATATATAAATTAGCCAAGACTTATTGCTCTTTAAGCAGCGAGACGGCATGTCTCCACTTGTAAAAGGCGGGGAGGAAGAAGACAGTGCATTACAGAGTCATCATCACCCCCCAAGTCATTACGCCTCTCTCCCCTCCTCAACTAACCACACCTCACGAGGATGCAAATTGGGCTGGAAACTAAGGGATGCTCTCGACTCCGGGGGGGATGCCCTGTATGAGGAGTTCCCCTCGAGCTATCCCGAAAGCGCCGTGGGTCCAGGGCCAGTCCCACGAGCGGAGTGGAGCGGAGCAGGGCCGGGCGGGGGGAGCGGAGCAGAGAGCCGCAGAGGGAGAGCTCACCAGCGGAGCGGCCAGAGGCGGAGAGCGCAGGGCATCCGCTTCGGCCCGGAGATACTCCCTCAAAGCGCGAGGCCTGGGGGACTCCTACTTGGGCTGCCAAGGGTTTTCCCTTTTTTAGTACTTTTTCCCCTGAACTCCTCACCCCGCGCTGGAGTCTTGACCCACAGCACAGCCCAGCAAACAATTCTGTATGTCTCCTTTACAATACCAATTTTATGTGGTACAATGCGACACATACAGCAATGAATATGCACAGAGGTCTGCGAGGGGACAGGAATGCGTACGGCAAAATGCCACATTTTCTACCTGTCCGTTTTCTTAGCTAGTTCAAACAAAAGGCATCTCGGATGCTTTTTTGTGGCGTTGAATTAATTCTAAATATTTGGTACACAAACTTAGCGAGCCTAAAGGAGATTAATTTTCCAGAGTAATCCAATTAAAAGATTTCTAAACTAATCTTTTTGGGGAAAAAAATAGTGCAAGGCTAAAGAGGAAAATCGGGTTTATGACTGTGATTTATGGCATCAGTTTTGTTTTTAGAAAGAGGCTTTCCTTGCTTGGAGATGACCAGCCTTTTCCCCCCACTGTGAGATCGCATATGGCTGGATCTGTTTATTTTAATTTAATTTAATTTTCAAGAAAGGCTACTATCCAGGCGCGAATCTTGCCCTTAACGCTCAAAGGAAGAGAGTTTGGTGGGTCACAAGTACTACAGACTTTTTAAAGTGCTAATAGATTTATGGTCTCTTTGCCGACGCCCATCCAGAGTAATTAGCACATATGTTCTAAATAGATGATAGTTTTGTGAGCTATAAAGCAATTATCCATCGCTAGAGCTGACAGTTCCTCCAACTAAACTCCAACCAGCAGCTAATTGGAAAAGTCATTTCAGCTCCATTGTCTGCAATTAGTCCTGCTAAACTGCTAAACTATTCCACTCAAACTACCTGGTTTGAGGTTTATTTATTCATTTCTATTTGCATTTGCAAACGTTTACCAAGTCACGCTTAACTTTTCCAGGCGAAGAGAGTCTCCGGGGCTTGGGGGTTTTTGTTGTTGGTTTTGGGGTTTTTTCCCTCCTTTTGCATCCAGGAGAGCCGCGTTCCCATCTTGGCGGTGCTGGAGGGCTCAGCCGTGGACAAACATGTGTCCACTCTGTTGAGCCGGAGAGATAAAACTGTATTTTCCCGACCAGTGCAGCCAAGCGAACGGCGAGGGCGGTGGGGAGTAAGGAGAGGGGCATTTCTGCTTAAGAAGAAAAGAAAAAAAAAAAAGAAAAAGAAAAGAGCTCAAGAAAACAAGCAAAAAAATCCCCCCCAAAAAACCCTAATAATTCCTTTTGTACCCGAACTCTGCATGTAAGGAGAGCCTGGATGACCCAGCACCCCACCTCCCAGATCCTTCTGTGCTGGAGGAACCCGTGTGTGT
>NW_008686279.1:7368-7630 GCF_000695815.1 Acanthisitta chloris
GCAGCCTCCCCTTCCCCTTCCCAGGGCATCGGAGGCTGGGGTAAGGTCTGTGGGTCGGGGAAGCCTTTTCCTGTCTACCTCCCACAATTGTCGCCTCCCCGACGGTGGAAAAATTAAACAAGGCGGTGGGGACTGAGGACTTGTGCACAGTGAGTGGAAAAAATGTGTTAAACATCGGTTTGACGCCCCACCGGAGCTTCAAAATATACACTGGCTGGATTTCTTCTACTTAATTTAATCCTTATTGGAGTGGGTTTCTTCT
>NW_008686279.1:8122-8323 GCF_000695815.1 Acanthisitta chloris
AACCCAAGAAAACCGCAGACTCCCCCATCGCTGCCTGCACACTGGCCGGGCTCGAACAGTGGGCAAAGCGGAAACAGTTGCCCACCGAAGGACTGCAGTTCCCTCCAAAAGCTACCCTTTCCCGGTGACAGGGGCTGTCTCCCAATCCAGACACCCCAATAAACGCAAATTACTAAAATCCAGGTGTCTGACTGAAAGAGG
>NW_008686279.1:8351-10164 GCF_000695815.1 Acanthisitta chloris
GGTCGCAGGGTAGGAGATTAGGCAAGTGCCTGTCTGAATCACTGAAGGCAGAGACTCTCCTCCCATCCCAGACCCTCATGTGCCCTCTAGCTCCAGTGGTCTGTGTCTCAGAAGAAAACAAAGCTCTTCCCTGCCCCACCTCCTCTTGGCTCGGGCTGCAGGGGTCTGCTCCCGTGGATCCCTGTCTGCGCGCGCCTCTCCGGCCAGGCAGCCCCGAGGAAAAGTATTTCCCTTGCTCCCGAGCACATACACACCCCTTTTTTTTTTCTTTTCCATTTTCCATTACGGGCGATTAGATGGTGTCTATTCAAAGCTGCTGATCCAGAGAGAAAATAGGAGTAGATAAAAGGAGATTTCAAGCGACCTCCTCGTCCCTTTCACACCAACCTGAGCCCCAGAATAGCCGAGGATCAACTCGGACAAAAGCCCTTTCCTTTTCCTTTTCAGCTTCAGAAGATTCAGTGGAAGGGGTTAACAATAAAACATATAACTCTAGCCCCGTTTGATAGGATCAGGTAATTTTGTATACCTTATTAACAACACGGTTGGATGTGCCTGGGCTTCACCTCTACAATAGTGTGAATAATTAAAAAAAAAAAAATCAAGAAAACAAAACAAACAAACAAAAAAGCCAAAAGCCTTCGCGTGGTAAAATATATAGCAGTCATTTGCGGCTTTTGTGTCCGGTTGGAGCGATTTGCTATGTTGATTCTGTTTCGTTTAAACTTTATCTAAAGCGCACCCCCGGCTTCCCCACGCAGAGAGAATACGCAGTAATAAACATATCTTGTTCCTGACAGTTTCAGTGGAAATGCTAAGGTTTATTACTCAGATCAACTTCTGATGAATAAATATTATTATATCGCTACTGTTGCATTGCTCCTGCGCTTTTCCCAGCAAACATACTTTTGCACTGTTTTATCTCGGATTGAGGAGAGAAAGTGACATTAAATACTTAAACGTATTGGAGCCGGTCTCTGGTCTGGGGAAAGTCTAGCTCAAATCTATTCCTGACGGACTAATCCGTGCAGTAAAAGAAATGGGATCTCTGGCAGGTAACTATTAAGGAAATGGTTATATACTGCCGTCTAATGCATTGCCAGGACAATCTCACAACTTACAAACTCGTTTCCAAACGTCATCTCTTCATCAAAAGCTCCAGCCCAATTTGGAATAATAAAACCCACCAAAGTCATCCCTAACAGAAGCCGAGAAATTAAAATACAGTCAGAGTTGTTTAAATGCAAAGCTTCGTGTTAGTGGCTTTGTATACTTTTGTTTCTCTTGGCTTTGGCGCTCAGCTCACCGCAGCTTTATTTGTGCCGAAAGTAAATATTTGGTCCTGGATTCACCAGTGTGTTGAAACTGATTCCCAGATTTTCCTTATAGTGGAAGGTTTGATTTGCATCAAAAGGTCATCAATATCTGTTCCTGGAGCTCTACTTGGGAATTGCCAAGCTCCTTTGTGCTGTTAGATAAGTGGCCTTCGATTTGCTCTCCCCTCTACACTCAGAGGTGGGGTTTTTGTTTTATGTGGTTTGTAGTTGGGATCGTGTTTTTTCTGGTTTGTTTTTTAATTCCAGGCTCAGATTTTTTTCCCTTTTTTCCTTTGTGTCTTAATTTTAACTCGAGGGGGGAAAAAAAGCAGACTTTATGGTTCTCAGACATTTCTGTTTGGATGGATGGAGAGCAAAGTTGTGATTCAACGCCGTGCTTTCCGGTTGGCACCGGAGATAGGTACTTTTGAGCGCTAACAAATGACAAACCCCGGCTCGGCGCGGCCCCGCTGCCGGCGAGGCTACGGGGACGGCCG
>NW_008686279.1:10337-10685 GCF_000695815.1 Acanthisitta chloris
CGGGGGGGCTGGGACCCCCGCCGTGATGGGCGGCCGCTTCGGATAGCGCTGGAATGTCGGCCGTGACCCGAGCATGATGTTTCACAGCGAAGGCAGGGGGAAGGAGTACGTTTCGAAGAGTGTGCTTTTTGTTTGTTTGGGGGGTTTTACAAATAAAGAAGGCAGGACATGCATGGTGGGGTGGTCCAGAGTATGTGCTGGGGACGGGTGAGGGGCTGAGCAGGGGAAGGTGGAGGGCCTTCTTTCCCAAGGTCAGCCGCCTTCAGTGGGATGCAGTGCAATGTCCTGGGTGACAGTGACCGGGTTATCTGGATAGGAGGGAGAGATGCCCACCCGGGAAGCCAGTGG
>NW_008686280.1:0-19296 GCF_000695815.1 Acanthisitta chloris
CTAGTAAATCAGATTCCCTTTGATAATTTTTACCCAGGGAAATTTATAGTTCTAAGGACTGTAGTAATCCAGTAGGTGATAATAAAACATATAAATCCTACTTCTTTTATTTAATAACTTTCTTTTCTTCTGTCAGATATGCTACTCTATTCCAACAGTAGCTCATAACTGCAAATGGAGAAAGTAGTATATCCCATTTGAAGTGATCATATTTCATGGCTTCTGCATCATCTTCTGCCTGTAAGATTAGAAACTTTTGCCTTTATGCTCTTTATAGAGAGGGACGAATAGAGATCTATAAAGACTACAAAGGCAAACATTATTATTTCAGAAGCTGTACCAGCCTCCCAGATTATAGTTCTCAAGAGCTCTATAAAAGCAGTCAAATATCTTTCCTGGCCAGTCTCCTGTCATAAAGGGGTGAGTGACTGTCCAAGCCTGCTGGTACCACTGTTCATTCATCTTCTGACTTACAAGCACACACCTGAGATACAAAACGTCTAACATTTGTGATCAAACCTCTCTGACTGTGATGATTATTTATACCATGAAAACTGTTGCTGCTGCTTGGTGCTTAGCTAACTGGAAGGTGTGACAGCGTTTGGGGTGGAGGAAGAGTTAGGGGGCAGGGGGTGAGTACTGTGTGTGATTCAGTCTCCACATTATTTTTTTCATTGTGCAGATATGAACTTGTGTACTATGAACTATGAACTGAGGTGTCTTTGAGGTGGAGTGGAAGAGCAGATGTGTCAGCCCTGAAGGATTAATGGCCACACTGGTTGAAGAGGAGTGCATGAGTGGGAGTGGGTTACTGCAATGTGAGACAGAAGAATGAAAGTAGTTTGCAATTAGGCCCTGCTGTTAGGGGCGTTCTTAGATGTGGCATTGATTCAGGGCTTATACAGAAACTTTACCACAGTGAGTTGATAACCTTTAACACAAGCTTTCCAGAAAGCTCCTGGCGCTCTTGCTTTTGGATCACTGCTCTACTGTTGTAAACATACCCTTCCCAGCACAATACTTTGAATCAATAGCTGTGAAACTTCCTTTTTTAATATGGTTCTGTGTATCACTTACCACGACTTTCCAAATGAGTCTTGGATTTGCTGTAGCAATACCTTATTTTGAAGATGTTACCCTTCATTGCTGAGAGCACAGACCGGTTATATGACCCGAGAGAAAAATCTCAAAGGAAAGGGTCAAGCCCCTTATGGCTTGTTGAGGGAATTACAGTGGAGAAACAGGAATGTTCAAGCCAGAATCTGTCGTAGAATTTCAGACAGTACGGTGTGATAGCTGGTGCAGAGCATCTTCTGGAAGTCAGGTTGTGCTGCACTGCAGTGCTGGAGCACCCCCTCCTGAGCCATCACAGCAACGTTTCAGATGCTGTTTGAAATGCTGCATATTTAGACAGAGTGTGCTGCAGGCTTTGTTACCAGCCTGCTGCAAAGCACCACTATTTTTAGTACTCTACCACTGCTATTTTTGCACTCTAATGCAGTCGTAATCTGCTAAAATGCACGGAAATGTGATGTACCTATTTATACACTATTAGGAGACACTCCATGTACAGGTCACAGGGACTTTTAGTCATATCTGAAAATAGGTTTGTTTTGACTTTGCTGACATGCACATTTCATTACCTGGAGCCTTGGACCAACACTAGAGGACTGAGTCTCATATATGCTGGAGGTTTGCATTTGATTACATGCTCTTAATTAGCTGATGAAATGCATTTGTTTGAACTGTTTCTTTTGAAAGGGGGAAGGTAAATTGAAATGCCTGAGAGCAGGAAGGTGCTTGATCTAAATAAAGAGAAAATGAAGCAAATTGAAGCTCTGTAGTCCTTACTGCAGTGCAGTCTGTGCAGTGAGAGTTTTGCCAGTGAAGAAAAGAGATGGAAACTGTAAGTTTGGATTCTGTGACATGGCATTAGGCAGAGTACCACAATGCCAGTGTGCAAAACCAGAATGCCTGGGCAGAAGGGCTGGTTCCAGTGCCAAGATGTGTTGGGCGTCTTGGAAGGACAGACAATGCAAGTGTAGGGGTGTAATGAAAAATCAGCAGTGTATCTTCCATTTTGTTCCAAGTACTCAATCACCTTGTTCTCTGTATCCAGACCATCCCTTTTGTTCCTTGAAACTTTCAAATAACTAACCAGTATTAAAAAAAACCCAACAAAGCAACAAACCCCCCAATAACAAGGGCAACAAACCCCCAACAACAAACCAAACCAAACCAAACCACAACTGTCCTTAGAAGTGGAAAAATAACACCCAGTGATGCTTGTGACAGGTTCTCCACTGTTGCTTCCCTGTGTGCTAGGATCAGCACACCTTTTCTTCAGATCTGGAGAGCAGGAACTGAGTCACATACAGTATTACAAACAAACCAGACTGACTATTTGCCAATAAGATATTTGATGGGCTCACTGCAGCCCTGCAACTTCAAACACACAGATATGGCAACAGAGAGAAGAAACTCTGATGCGCAAAGAAATGTCAGAGTAAGAAACATTCTTAGAGCAAATGGCATCAAAGCAATTGTGTAGTACACACATAATACTTTGGGAATTGCAGATTCCTCAGACATTCAAGTGGAGATATGGCCTATGCATAGTGAATTCTAGTACTCTGCCACACCTTTGCTTTTCTTTCTTATTTTTGTGATATCCCAAGGGTCTTATTATGAAGACTGAATGAGCATTGTATAGAATCACATACCATGAGATTGTGTTGTAACTGTTTTTAGAGACAGGAATTTTCCCAGCATCCACAAAACCTCTTATGTTAGTTGTGGAAATATTTGTATTTTTCCCTTGTGGGATCTTAAACAGCAAAGTTAATTTTCATTGAGCCAAAGTGTTTGATGTAAATTTTATCTTAACTTTTCCACAAACTCTCTATGGAATTGGAAGAACATTTGTATGACTCAGTGTAACCAGTTAGAACTTGAATGTCACTAAGTGCTATTGCTTTTTTAGCTAAAAGGTAGTGACCCATGCCGTGTTGAGAAGCTGCAATACAGTCACTGCCCAGATAAACAGTTCATCTCTGTAGGTTGTATGGGCATTGGCAATTACAGCTGGTTTGACACAGCTATGATAATTACGAGCTGCAGAAACAGAGCTAGCCTCCTTTGCAGAAGTGAGCAAGTAGCTTTTGAATATAGCACACAGAAGTCACAGAGGCCAAGTTCATTTCGAGTCAGTTTCACCCACCAAACCACCAGATACTAAACCTGCAACCACAGGTATCATGCCAAAAGGGCATTACTGAGTGGTATGGATCCTAACTGTGGTGATACCCAGTAACCACACACGAGAAACGAGTGCCAGAGGGGTTATTTAATTGCGACTCGCAAGAAAGGTGAAGCCTGCTGATAGCTGAGTGCCTGGGCTTGAACCACCACCGGCAGAGTTTAAGTGCAGAAATTACTGTTTGAGGAAGGTCAGAGAACACCCATAAGAACTTTATCATCCTGCTATCCCTTTCTGTGCTAGCAATATATAAAAAACTGGCTGCAGGCTGTAATTAGCATGTCTGCTACTCTTAGCCTGCTTAGACTGCAGTGTCTCCTGTAAAGGACCTGAACCCATTTCATCTCAGTTTCCCTGGCAGTGCTGTCTGTGGCTGTGCAAGTCATTCCTCAAGATTTTCCTTTTTCCTGCCTGTGTCTACCACTCCAACAAATCCAGATTATTTCCTTGGTTAGTTTGTTTCCGTAGAGTTTCTGCCTTTGCCCAGGGAAGGGTTTGTGCAAGGAAGTTTGAGCACAGGTCTTATAAGGTCTCCCTCTGGCTGTGGGAGATGGAGATGTTTAGCCTGGAGATAAGGAGGTTCAAGGAAGGAATCTTCTTGCCGTCCACAACTACCTGAAAGGAGGATGTAGTGAGGTGAGAGTCGGTCTCTTCTCCCAGATGACAAGCCATAGGGTGAGAGGAAATGTCCTCAATTTTCACTAGAGGAGGTTTAGTTTGGATATTTGGAAAAGTTTATTCACAGAAAGAGTTGTCAAGCCTTGGAGGAAACTGCTCAGGGAAGTGGTTGAGTCACCATCCCTGGAGGTATTTAAAAGATGTGTAGCTGTGTCACTTAGGGACACAGTTTAGTGGTGGGCTTGGCAGTGTAAGGTTTGCAGTTGAACTCGATCCTAAAGGTGTTTTTCAACCTCAGTAATCATGTGACTCTGTGAAGCACTGGAGGGGCCTCTGAGGATGGGCAATGTGAATGATTGTTTCTGGCACAGCAGGTCGTTCTCAGTCTTATTAATCAAACTGCTGTTTGTGCTGCAGAAGTGAAATAGCTATGAGGATAAGATTGTGCCTCCACCACCACCATTGGCACAGAGTGATCTGTCTTAGCAGCAGTCTTCTGTAAACTGTGCTCAGGAATGAGTGGTGTAAGCTGTCCTGAGTTTTATTACCCAGGTTCACACAGATTCCATCAACACAGTACCAGGACACAGTTAACATCATTCAGGCAGCAGAGACAGTTCCATCAAAAGACAGCAAAATAGGCAAACCAAGAGCTTGTAGCACAGAGACAAGAGCACTGAGACACGTATCTTCTGTAAATAGGTCTTTAATCATAGAACCATAGAATCATAGAATTTTAGGGGTTGGAATGGACCTTAGAGATCATCTAGCCCAACCACCTGCCCTGGGCATGGACACCTCCCACCAGAGTAGGTTGCTCAAGGCTTTATCCAGCCTGGCTCTGAACACTGCCAGGGCTGGGGCAGCCACAGCCTCCCTGGGCAACCTGTGCCAGTGTCTCACCACCCTCACAAGGAAAAAACTTTCTCCTAATATCTAACCTACATTTCCCCTCCTTCAATTTATCCCCATTACCCCTTGTCCTGTCACTGCAGCTCCTAGCAAAGAGCTCCTCTCCAGCTTCCCTGTAGGCCCTACATTATCTTACACTTTCTGTAGCAGCAATGGGTGTCGACTCAGACTGACAGGATGTCTCTGTGCTCTTGGCTTTCCGGAGGACTCTGCTCATGTGCAGATGCCATTGTGCCATAAAGGTGGCTTTTAGGGCTGCTGATGTAGCCCAAAGGCTTAGGGTGTTTTTTGTATTTGTAGATATATTGCAGTTATTATTACTCATTTGGTAGTTAACACAGAGTGAAAAAAACCTCTGCAATACTGTGGTTGCTGTAATCTCCTCTTCCAGGCTAAGTTCCTATTTATCATGTCTCTGAAACACTGCAATAATTGCCAGTGCTAAAACTACTGCACTGTAGTCTCACCTTAAACATTCAAAAAAAAAAATAAGAGAAAAGTGTACAAAAAATTTTCATGTCCATGGAAGAAGAAAACATCTACTCTGGATACCAGAAAAATTAGGTATGTACTGTCTTTGCTTTGTGCATGTTTTTACAGGCTATAGTAGAGACTGAGCATTACTTTCCTTTCTCTGTAAATACAAAATGCTAAGCCACTGTCACCTTGCAGTATAATACTCCATGGTATAAATCAGTATGTTTATGTGCCTCCAGGCCTATCATCAACTGTCTAAGCATTTACTATGTCTAAATCCTTACTAACACTAGCAGTGGTCATCTAGAACTATATGTTTACTGGGAAAATAAAAGTTGATTGTCTTGTGCCTTGTATTTTATGGTCCTGAGTCTTCATATCTGCAGTTTCACTCTTAGCATAGCACATATTGAAGCTAAGAACACTACTGAAATGACTTGGATAGTGCTTTAGCACATGAAATCAACTATCTTACATGTTTATCAGCAGAGGAAGGCTGCTGCAGTCACTATTCATCCATATATGCACACACTTTTTAAAACTCCCTGAAGAGGTCAGGAAGTACAACTAGATTGCTCTAAGTCCCTGAACTAGAAATCCCCATAAGAAGAACCAACCAAAAAAAAAAAAAAAAAAAAAGCAAACAACACATAATTATTTGCCCCTAACTCGAAGACCTGAGCATGATGTGTCTCCTCATCCTATGTCCCTAAGTAGGTGCATAATTCCAGCAAAGCCTCCTTTTTTGGCTGGATGAAACTATTTCCCAAGTGCATTCTTCTGTTTATCTACACATGAAAGGTTCTTTCTTTGCTCTCAGAGGACGCATCATGATGGGATGAGTTCTTAATATGCATTTAATCTCCACACCAGGGTTTTTCATGCCTCTCCCATTCTCCCAAATGCACTGTGTGCAGCCATTATACAAATATTGTTCTAATGAGATCAATTAAGAATTATATATACTGTAACTGAAAAAGGAATACATCTATCCCTTCTATTTGAGATCTGTCTGTGCTTCTAGGACAATTCTGTTCTGATAGATGAATTTTCTTTAGGAATATGTCAGACAATGGCTAATATCATGGAATTAATACTCACTAGATCAACAGCCCTAACTGTCTATTGAGTTTCATGTATGAAGGCTGCTTCCTGTACTGAAACTGCTCACAAACCATTGCTTTTACTTGATTACATTATACATAACAGAAAAATATGTACTGGTTTGGTAGGTGCAGAGTAAGACAAAAATAATTCAGTGTTTACTGGGATGAGTAAGCTATTGAAGGCACCAACTGCACCAGGAAAATAAATTGCTCTGATCAGAAATGGAAGAAATACTCCTATCACCCTTTTTTTTAATTAGCAGATCCAACCAACAGGAGTGATAACATGTGTATTGCTTTGTGGGGGAACAATGAATTGCAAGTGCTATGAAAAAACCCAGTGCATAACCCACAGTGAAATACAGGTTGGTTCCTGCCAGTCCTAATGCATAGAGAGATAAATAAAGAGGGTGAATATAAATAAGGAAAATGAATAAACCAGGTTTTGTTATGGGGCCTCACTAAATCAGTGAAGTGAGGAATATGCAATTTCTTTGAGCTTTCTGTAAGCATGGCTGTTCTATAACTCATACTGCCTAGTATGGATGGAAATACTTGTGTGGATGTGAATTGTCCTTCACTTTTAATGAAGAATTTAAAAAGATGTCTGTCTATGGACCCTCCAATGCTTATGGTACAATTGATCAATTTCTCTCTCTACAAAGCAATTTTAATAAAAATGCTCCTTAAACTAGAGACAACAATAAAATGGGTTTTCTACAACAGCTGCAAGCCATTAATGCTTACAGACTTCATGACAGAGAAGCTCTTGTAAACCAGGAAAACAGCTCAGACTCCTTGCATTGTGAAGATACATGATGGAGTCACAGAGAGAGTGTATTAAGGAAGACCCTTTAATCCCCCGTATTCCTCATCTATGCAATCTTTGGAGAGATAACTAGCTGAACTACCTATTCAGTTCTTCGAGTCTCCAACAGATATTGTCATTGCATGCAGCATGAAATCATATCTGCAACCACATCCCAGAACAGAACACGAATGGTTTCCTCTGTGTGTAAAGTTCAAAGATGTAAAGCACTTAAAGCACTTAACAGTGCTTTACATAGATGGATAGGCATAGTTTTCTATTCCTAATTTCAGTGTTATACCATTTTCTTGACCAGCTTTGACCAACTGGAGAGCTTCAGTGGAGTGGTAGACACTTTTGCTGGATTTTTTTTTCTAAAGAACTTACCAGTTCTGAAAATCAGATCTTAAACTGGTCATAGTGACTAGAGAATTTTCCTGATGACTACAACAACAACTGTGCTTAGAGCAGAAGCCTTGAATGACTCCTGAGTGCCCAGGGACTAAACACCTAGAAAAAGGTACCTTACTGGAAGGTTCTTCACATAGTTCCCTGAAAGTTATGCCTGTGTGAAGATAGTAGGACTCCACAGAATGGCTGTGGTGAAATAGGTAATCTAATTGTATAATCAATCAATCTATTCCACCAAGGAATCTTACTGAAGTAGAGATAACTACTATTACAAGCTCACTGTCCTGTACAGTCCTAATGGCTCCATTCAAGTATCAGAAGTTTTGGAAGTTGATTTTATGGTATGGAAACTTATGAAGATGCTTCAGTTCAAATTCACTTGTTCCATGAAAGTTGGTCCAGATGGCAAAAGTACTACCTGACTTTGCTTGAGGTAGTCTTGGGGAGCAAGCAAAACCTTGTGCCCGGTTTGTTCTGGCTTACTGCTTAGTTCCATTTCCAGATGAGGATGATCAGCTCTTTCAGGCACCTTCTCTGTCGGACTCATCAGGGCTTTCTGGCTGCACTCCATGCTGGTGTAGTCACTCAATAGTGATACTGTAAGGGAAATGATTCCTTCTTCACTTGTAACTGCTTCTACAGGGATATCTTCATGCCTCAGGCTTATGTCTATGTTATTGCTAGATTTTTCTGACTGGCCAACGTCACATTTGCTGTCTTCTCCACCATCTGTAAAGAGGTCTAACTTCAGAGGAGCTTTTGAGTCATGCTCTATGACAAAAAAACTGGTGGTATCATTGTCTGACAGGGTCTGAAGAAGTGGTCTTGACACAGGTTTCCAAGCAGTCTGTGAGACAAAACAAGGAGAAAGAATACTATGCCAATTAACCCATTTTATCTCATCTTCGAAGAAACATGAATGAAAATACTTATTTCCCTAATTTACAGGACAATCTTCTCTTCTTCCATAGTATTTAAGGAAATGTTTTCTTGAAGCAAAGTTTTTCTTGCTTTAATATGTACTTGGGGCAAAACATAGCGGTGATAAACTGCGGGTTTCACCATGTGCTGTTCTGAGACCCACAGCTTTCAAAGTTTAACAAATGTGTTGCTATAAAAAGGCAGCAGCTTGGACAGCAGCCAAACCAGATTAAGCTGTCAGCTGCTGCAAGCAGTTTGTTATTAAACTTGATGCCATGTTGTGATCTAAGCATACCTGGGGTAACAACGTTTTGCAAATTCTGGGTGATGAAACGGAGAGCAGGTGGTAACACCAAGAATCCTTATTTTCTACTTAGATTGTTTGCCTATTTGGCCATTATATTTTTTAATTTATGGGCAGGCTGATATAGCTGTTAGATCTTTTTTCCCTTCCTTTGTTGCTTTCCCCCCACTTTCAGTTGGTCGAAGTTTGTTTACACTGTTATGGTTCTTTTGCAAGAGCTAGGTGTGTGTGTATTGTATGTTATTTTATTTCTTCTTACAATTTGTGATCTGACTAGGAAATGAGAATGATGTTCTTTGAAATCTCAGCAGTCCCACATAAAATATCTCTGCTTTTCTCTTGTAAAGGTATGAGTAGGCATCACTGCAAGGTTAATTTTTGCCTTGTTTTGAATAAAGACCTGTGTGATATGTACCTCCATTATCATATACTTTTTTGAGCAACAGCTCAAATTCTACAGCTACCAAGTCTAAAATAAGCTCTATGTCTACCTGGACTTCAGTAAAGCCTATGACACCATTTCCCACAGCATTATCCTGGAGCAATTGGTTCCTTATAGCTTGGATAGATGCACCATTCAGTGGGTGAAAAACTGGCTGGATGGCCCAGAATGTGGTGTTGACTAAAGTTACATCCAGTTGGTGGTTTGTCACCATTGGTGTTCCCCAGGGCTCAGTACTGGGGCCAGTCCTATTTAATATCTTTGTCAACAACCTGGACAAAAGGATCAAGTACACGTCAGTCACTTTGCGTGCAAAACCAAGCCAGGAGGGAGTGTTGATCTGCTGGAGGGTAGGAAGGTTCTGCAGAGGGATCTGCACAGGCTGGATCATGGGCCAAGGCCAATGGTATGAGGTTCAACAAGGCCAAGTGCCAGATCCTGCTCTTGGGTCACAACAACCCCAGGCTTGGGGCACAGTGGTTGGAAATCTGCCTGGGGGAAAGGAGCTGGGGGTGCTGGTGACAGTGGCTGAACATGACCCAAGGTGTGCCCAGGTGGGCAAGAAGGCCCATGGCATCCTGGCCTGCACAACAACAGTGTGGCCAAGGCTGTGATCCTCCCCTTGTATTTGGCACTGGTGAGGCACCACAAGTACTGTGTCCAGGTCTGGTCTCCTCACTATAGAAAGGACATTTAGGTGCTGGAGTATGTCCAGAGAAGTGCAACAAAGCTGGTGAATGGTCTGGAGTACAAGTCCTACGAGGGGTAGCTGAGGGAGCCCAGAGAAAAGGAGGCTCAGGGGAGACCTTATCACTCTCTACAGCTACCCGAAAGAAGGTTGTAGTGAGGTAGGGGTTGATCTCTTCTCCCAGGCAACAAGGGACAGGGTAAGAGGAATTGTCCTCAAGTTGCATTGGTGAAGGTTTAGGTTGGATATCAGGAAAAATTCCTTCAGTAAAAGGGTGGTTAGGATCCCCAGGGAAGTGATGGAATCACTATCCCTGAGAGTGTTCAAGAAATGTGTGTATATGTCACTTGGGGCCGTGGTTTACTGGTGCACATGGTGGTGCTGGGCTAATGGTTGGACTTGATCTTAGAGGTCTTTTCCAACCTTAGCAATTCTATGATCCTATGATTCTTTCTGAAAGAGACACTAATGACTGAAGAAGAAGAAGCATCTTTGAAGATTCTTGTCTAAAAGTGAAGAATGGGAGTCTGATTGGGTGGCTGGTTGGCATTTTAGTCTCCATAATTCATTTTCCTGGCCTCTGCAGTGAGACAGTGTCGCCAGTTCCTCCTGCTGCTCTGCACAGTGGGATGTATCATTGACTTATATTGCATTAAAGAATCCTCTGTCTGGAGTACAAATCATCTTGCCACCTATCTGGACTATATTTGTGTTTCTGTCAGGAGCTCATTGCTCAACTAACCTGATTGAGTTCAGTCTTGAAACAACCTACAAATCAAATAAATGCATGGAACATGGCAAGGTTTGCTCTTTGCCTCTGTTTTGCAGTGCCCATTTGGGGAATACCTTTCCCCATAGCTCATGAAGTGTTTCTAATGCCAGATTACTTCTAGACAATATATCTGGTAGCTGCTTTAATGTACTGTCTCCTCACATAGTGCTTTTTCTTCTTTCCCCAAACCATTATCTGATATCTGTTCTATTTCTGCCACGTGATCAACCTTACAATATTTCTCTACCAGACTTGGCTAATACAGGCTTTGTTTTCTTTGACAGTTTCTTTACCTCTGCAGGAACAGTTGAGTTCATTTTAAATTCATATATTTTGCTTTTAAATAAATTATGTCAAAGTGGCACTGTGGTTCATAAAACCTATTTGTCCTTTCTGTAACATGCAGCTTCAACTTATTTTACTTGCACTTCTTCACAATGGCAAATTATTCTTTGAACATATTAGGTGATTTTGGATTGCAGCTCTTACTCTTTTCTTGCTGAACTTCTATACTGCAATTCAACTCCACCAAAGTTTATTATTACGTGGAAACAACTTCAGGTCTTGTGCTGTCTTTAAGGAAGAAATTCCCCAAATGGCAAATATACTAGGTTAATTTTTTTGCCTTTGAGGAGCCTCACTTCAAATAATTATTGAATTTGCAGATCTCTGACTTTCTAAATGCATGATGGAGAAGAGGATTAAGTGGAGTTATATTTACTGGAGTGGTTGAGAGGAAGATCTGAATTCCAGCACTGAGGAGTGGAAGCTCCTGGGTGCTCATAAGCAGAACAATTTCTTTAACAAAAACAACAAAGTTTTTTAACAGCATCACTTTTGAAACTCTTTTGTCCAGCATTATCTGCCTTTGGCAAAGTGACTATGGGATACCAGCTCTGAACTGACCATGCTTTTATCTATGTTTAGGTGGAAGGGAAGAAAGCAAGTGAAGAAGTTCTGGTCTGGAATATGAACGTCCACACTTGCTCTGTAGAAGGAAACAATGCTGATGTTCAGCAAAACCTTTGATTATCAGCAGACTGACAGTGTCTTCTGAGATTTTGTTGCTGATTACTTCATTCTGCGTCCTAGTTTTGGTCAGTGTCTGGCTTGTAGATACCTGCCAGATAATGCTTGAAATTTGACAAAATAGGTGGAAGTCTGCTTTGTTAAATGTCACAATTTGGCTTGAGAAACTAGTTCTACAAGTGCCAAATTCAGTTCAGGTCTGCCAGAAAGAGATTTAAAAAGGAAAATAGTACAAGTTCCTGCTCCAAAACATAATTGTTGGTGACCTGAGACTTGAGAGACAAACTTAGGTGTTCTAAAAGATGTACACTTAGTACCAGATGTCAGCAAAACTGGAACAGGAACTTGTTTAAAAGGAGAGGGGTAAGAAAGAGAAGATGCAAATAAGTCCACTAATCCTCAAAGATGAATAATGTGGTCTCCAGCAGCTGCTTCCAACAGCATGCTGGTGAACCTTGGTGTCTGTGACTAGTAGGTGCTCCTCAAACAGCTACCAGCTTACCAGCCAGAGCCCCTGGATTGCTGTGGAGGCAAGTAGAGGCTGAGAGGTGATGATCAGACTTCAGGAAACACCATGTACATGGCCTCTATCATGAGACTTCTGTGGAATTAAGCTGCAATTCATTATTATGTATTTTGAGTAAGTTGTACTCAATAATCAGTTCCAGTTGGTGTAAAATTGACTGGATATAAAAACTGAATTTCTCTCTTTAGACTCCATTTATTCCCATTCAGTTTTGATTTGTTCTTTTAAGAACCATACCTTTTAAAATGCTCTATAATGTACTCTAAATAGTCTGAGAACCTTTATTACATTCAAAAGTGTATCAGCCTCTGCCTAAACAACAACCCTCCCTCATCCTATATTTAGAATATTACTCTGGCTTCCCAGCTGCTGATGCTAGACATTTTCTAGAGTGAAGTGTGAAAGGACTAATAATTATCATTGATGATTAATCAGTAGGAAAGATCTCCCTTGTGCATTTTCTCACACCATCAAAAGAGTACTTGCCATATCTTCGAGTGCACTGCTGTTTCTTGGGTTTGGTACACTGGGCCACCACGATATTTTCAGCCTGTAAAGAAAGATTTTATTGTCTGGTTAAATGACTGACATTTCCTGTGCATTTAAGTTAACTACCCTTTATACATGATATTTTCATGGTATTTTCATGACCATCAAAACAAGGCATTGTGCAATGACTTTTAAGCATATTATTTAAAAGCTGAAGACCAAACTTAGTATTCTACACTGAAATGCTGAGTTAGTGATGCTTAGCATCTTTGTTTATTAACTAAGGATCTGTGACAGGTGCTGGTAATGTTGTCTCTATAAATTTAATCCTTGTATAATCCCAATTAGTCATCATTTCCACAAAACCTCCATCTTCCTTGAGGTCTCTGGTACATGTGGGAGGATGTTTTTTTAGCAAACATTTTAGTCTGGGCTTCTACTTAGAAGTTTGCTTTCCCTCAAAAACAAAAGGGCAATATTGCTGCATTAAGGTCCTGTGCAATGGCACTTGTGGCCTGGAGGATGCTCTGAGGGGGACAACACAGCTCCTGCTCTTTCCTCACTGTTTGGAATTTGGCCCATTCTGTGAGCTATTACATACAGTATCTCACCTCCACGGAAAAAAGCCTCAACACAGCTGTGAGAGAGGCTGAGACCATAAGAGGCACCCACCCTGCCCTAGTGCTGTCTCATTTTGAAATTTAGTCTAGACTTCACTGCCTGTATGGTACTTTGCCTCTGTTTAGGCTGTGGATTGAGGCTGAGACAGTGAAGTTACTGATTGCCTTGCTGATCCTGTGAAGATGGGTGTTTGTCTGATGCTGGGTCCTTTCTTAGAAATCAAGCAGGCAATTGAGATGAGGGGAACACTGGGACCCTACATTTCACAGAATCACAGAATATTCAGAGCTGGAAGAGACCCACGAAGATCATCAAGCCCAACTCCTGGCCCAGCACAGGACACCCCGAGAACCACACCATGTGCCTAAGAGTGTTGACTTGAGCTCTCTCAGGCTTGGGGCTGCGACCACTGCCCTGAGGAGCTGTTCCACTGCCCAAACACCCTCTGAGGGAAGAACGTTTTCCTAATATCCAACCTAAACATCCCCTGACACAACCTCAGGCCATTCCCTGGGGTCCTGTCACTGGTCATCAATATTACTGTAGATTTACAATTTTAATGCTATGTTGTAGTGCTATACTGTACTCCTGTGTGTGCTGCTTCTTTAGTTTGTGATTTGGTTTTCTGCAGTTTTCAAAAGATTCTTTCCCATTAGGCCCAGAAAATGAAGGGTGATTTTTCTGTTTAACTCAGCAAGGTTTTCTCTAGGTCAAAACTTTTGCATAGGTCTCACAAGTTCTTGTCAAAAATGATGGATCAGATACACAGCAACTTAGTATAGTCTGAAAACGTAAGAGCACAGGAGACTTAATGTGGAATGCAGTGTCTGTTTCCCAATGGCAAGGACAGGAGTTTAAGCCAAAGCAGGCTGTGCTATGCTGTATGTCTTTCAAGGCACAGGTTGTACCATCTGTGTGTTCAGCCAGTCCTTTGGCAGTTGTGCTTTCAGTTTCTGAGGCTGGTGTTTTGTAAAATGGAGAAAAAGGGAGGGTAGTGTTCTAGGACATCCAAATAGTAATATGAATGGTTGCATGCAACTAAGTTTATCAGAAAATTAACATTAGAACTCATTGTTATGCAAGCTGTTTCTTTTTAGTGGTAGTGTATGCCCCTAATATTGTATCTCAGAATAATTTATGTGTGTGGTGTACTTTATTATTGCAGAAAATGATTTTCCTAAAATAAGAGGACCTCATCCATATCTTACAGGCACCTTTGTTAGTCTCTCTTCACCCTACTCATCCATATATTACTCCTTCTTATCGTGTTCTTATGTGCATAATTTATACAGTTAATATCCAAAGGTGTTTGCAAGAAACTGCTTAGATGGCTACTGGGGTATATTTCTGTGCTTCAATAGGATTGACATTTTCAGGTAGGAAAGGGCAAAATAATCAAATGCATTCTTTTTCCATATACATAGCAGACTTCCCACTGTGAGAAATAGTCCTGGCTCTCTCTGAGGATGTTTGAGACAGGAGATGGTCAGAAAACAGTATCAAAACCAAAGATTTTTTTTAAAAAACAATTTTAATCAGCTTATGGTGGTTTGTAATTGCTCTCACTATGAAATGAGTGCAGTGGCTTTTGTGCTGTGTGCTTTTCAAGTCGTGCTGCTTTTAGTGATAAAGAAAGGCCCAACACTCTGAAACTCAGAGCTACAACAACATCAGTTGCATGTAATTACTTGAGGTTTTAAAATGTTACGTTAACTTCAGTCTGCATTTCTAACTTCCCTTCTTACCTTTTGAGCATCAGAGAGCAAGCGAGAGGTGCAAAAACCAGAATGAATATCATGCTGAAGAAAAGACCAGCCACAAAACCTTCAAATTCTCCTTTTTCTGATGGGAAACAGAAAGATTGATAGTCAGACTTAGCCAAGTGGCTGAACAGGCAACTCTGTCCCCCTGTCCAAGTCATTGATGAATAAGTTAAATAGTACTGGAGCCAGTACTGACACCTGGGGAACTCTGCTAGCTATCTGCCTCCAACTAGACTCTGCACCGCTGACCACAATCCTCTGAGTTCTCAATTCACATCACTGTCCACTCATCTAACCCACACTTCCTCAGATTGCCAGTGAGAATGTTACAGGGGACAGTGTCAAAATCCTTGCTGGTGTCAAGGTAGGCAACATCCGCTACTCTCCCCTCATCTACCAAGACAGTCATGCCATCACCAAAGGCTAATCATGTTGGTCAAGCATGACTCCCACTTCGTGCATCCATGTTGACTGAGCTCTTCATAATCTTTCCCTCCACGTACTTACAGATGACATCCAGGATAAGTTGTTTCATCACCTTTCCAGGGCCGGAAATTACTTAAGTGCTGAATTCATAGATCTACCATCCTACAAAAGAGGTATTCCTATGCCTCACGCTGTTATGTGAGCTCTGGCTTCTTTAACAGGTCAGGATCTTGATGCATGACTGACCTAGTAAGAAACTAACAGAGTGGAAGTGGCTTCTAATCTATTTCAGGATTTATCAGTAAGGTTTGTTTTGGGGTTTTTTTTTGTGACATCCCACCTGGTCCTGATAACAATAATATAGTTTTCGTATTTGGTAACTGCCCATGCTTTACCTCTTAAGAACATTAAGAGCATATAATCTGTAATCAGCCATTTGATGCAAACCAACATCTCCCATTGCCTATGCTAATACCTGCTTGAGATGCTTACCACCACCACCCCACCTGCCTGAAGGAGATGAAGTGTTTGAAAGGTTAGTAAAGGTTGATAAAGTGCTCAGGTAGTGAGAACAGTGGTGCTAACACAGGAACCAAAGCAGTCTGTGATGTTACGAGTGAGTCAGTGTTGAGGTTTTCCTTAGAGATGGTAAAATCAAAAGTTTGAAAACAGAGAGCCAGGAAAGTGTGGTCAGTTCATGATTGTGTTGCTGATACTGACAAACTGTATTTGAAGAAAGGCCACAGGCTCTTTTTTTAATAAGAGCATCTTTTTATTTAAAATCAAACAGCTACCTAGTTTTTATTAAAAAGTTATTTGAAAAGCTGCAAATTGTTTTGTTTGTTGCTAAAAAAAAAGCTTTTATAGCAAAGAAACCTGCGATTCTTCTAATGGATTAAGTAACCTGTGAAATGTTGGGCAGGGAGGAAATGGTAAATGTGTAAATTCAATGTAATTACTTCAATTTTTAAAATATTACATTAATTTCAGTCTGCATTTTTGTTACTTTACTGAATAATTGAATCCTCTCCAAATATATATTTGGTAGGATGAATGGAATCAAGTCCTGCAGAAAAGCTCCAGGGAGACACTTTAGTATTTTGTGTTGACAGGAGAAAGGAGTTTAGTGTGGAGGAGGAGGAGGAGGTGCAAACCCTGTGGATTGCAAGGAAAATTTTAAATTTCTTTTACTTTCTGCTTCACACTTTCGACTGTTCAGCTGTTTGTTTTTAAACCTCCTTCACTTACTACAGCTCTTGTGGGAAGAAACCATTTGCACACTTCTGTCTGAATTTCACACATTACTGTTCCTTCCTTTGCTATTTAGAAACCTTCGATTAAGTGGCGAAACCAAAGAAGTGTTAGTTTTACTTTAAGTGATAAGGTGTTAAGAATTATATGTGTTCAAAATGTCTGAGAGATTATGTCAAGCCAACACTGCATGGTTGCAATGTATGAGACTTTATAAATGTATTGGTCTTCTTAGATCTTTGCACCTTTGAGTAAAGCAAACTTTTGCCAGTGAACTAAAGGACTTGTTATGTAAAATGTACTTAAATTATCAAAAAACAAAAGATACTTTGATTAGTTGTCACCCACAATAGGAGCAATTGAAAGGTATTTCATCTTTTGTTTGTACAGTTAGTGCCTCAGGAAGAGTTTTAGTGATTGCTTAGGATTTAGCCAAGAGCAAAGACTATTGAACTTTACTAGTCACCGGCAGAAATACAAACTGCTGAAATCTATGACAGGAACCATCAATAAATAAAGATATGTGTACACAGCTAGCACAAAAATGTTTCAGAGATGAGGAACCCTAAGTCTTCCCTGCATGTTAGGTAACGAAATACAGGCAGAGTTGCTCTGTGATGCACAGTTTACCTCTAACAAGGGAACAATTTTGTGTCTTTGCTCTCAGTAACTATGGATTGAATAATGAACCTTGTGCGTGAGCACTTTGTTACTTTTGAGAAGTAGGAAAGGGTAGAGAACAATGGCATATAGGGAGGATAAAGCAGGGACTCATGCTGTGTAGTGCAGATGCATAGAGGTTCCACAGTACCGTATTTTGGAGTGCTGAAAGGTTGTGAAAGGGTTGGAGGACCTTCTCCAGCAGTAGTGAATCCTGAAATCTGCACACGGTAGATGGTTTTTGCCTTCAGTCCAGTCAGATGGTAGCTTGTGGTAGAAGAATTGAGAGTAACAGCTGAAATGCAAGAAGGTTTGGGGGAGGAGATGATTAGATGAAGTCTGAGCATATATCAGTGTAGCTGTCTAGGGAAAAGGCAACTTTTCTGTGCTCTAATCCACACCTAGAGGAATCCACACTGCGCAGACGTTCTTTGGATGGGAATAAGATTTCTCCAAAATATTTATGTACATTTAAAATCAAAAGGTAGAAACCATGAGCTTTTAACACATCGAGGGTTTGCATAGCCAGGTTTTGGGAGCAGGGGCAGTACTGGGGTGACTTCTGTGACAAACTGACAGAAGCTTCCCCCTTGTCCAGCAGAGCCAATGCCAGTGGCTCCAGGATGGACCCGCTGCTGGTCAAGGTTGAGCCAGTCAGTGATGACAGTAACACCTCTGGGATAACATATTTTAGAAGGAGAAATAAGTTATTGCACAGATGTAATTGCAGCCAGATAAGAGAGGAGTGAGAATATGTGAGGGGAACAGCTCTGCAGACACCAAGGTCAATGCAGAAGGAGGGGGAAGAAGTGCTCCAGGCACCAGAGCTGAGATTTCCCTGCAGCCTGTAGTGCTGGTGAAGCACGGTGAAGCAGGTCTGGCCCTGCAGCCCATGGAGGTTTACAGGGAGGAGAGATCCAACTGCAGCATGTGGAGGAAACCCATGCTGGAGCAGGTGGATGCCCAAAGGCGGTTGTAAACCCATGGGAAGCCCATGCTGGGCAAGCTCCTGGCAGGGACCTGCAGACCCATGGAGAGAGGAGCCCATGCTGGAGCTGAGCTCCTGGTAGGACTTGTGACCCTGTGGAGGACCTGTACTGGAACTGTTCCTGAGGGTCTGGACTGCACCATGTGGAAAGGCACACATGTTGGATCAGTTCGTGAAGTTCGTAGCCCAAGGGAAGGACTCACACTGGAGAAGTTAGTGGAGAATTATCTCCTTTGAGAGGGACCCCATGCTAAAGCAGGGGAAGGACTCCTCTCCACTCTCTCTGCAGTGGCAGAAACAACATGTGATGAACAGACTTACCCCACTCCTGTCTTCCTGCATCACTGAAGGGGGGGAAGGTAGAGCCTGGGAAGATGGGACGGGTAGGGGGAGGGTGCTTTTAAGGTTTGTTTTTAAGGTTGGTTTCAAGGTTTGTTTATCCTGCTCTGATTCTGATTGGCAATAAATTTTCCCAAGTTGAGTCTGTTTTGCCTGTGACAATAATCCATCAGTCATCTCTCACTCTCCTTATCTCAATTCATGAGACTTTAATTATATTTTCTCTTCCCTGTCCACTTGCAGAGGGGAGTGACAGTGCAGCTTTGGTGGGCACCTGGCATCCACCCAGGGTCCAACCACCACAGTGGATGAGTGCAGAGTCTGTGTATAGTGCATGACAGGAAAACATATCTAACACACTGATCAGCTGTTTTCATGTTGCCTATAATAGTTAACATTAGGACTAGACCCTATCACAGCCTTTGCCCTCACTCCAGTAGTCAGGAGTTGTTCACCTTGAGTGAGGAGAAAGACTTGGGAGTAACA